>NC_135168.1:8542130-8599630 GCF_041146795.1 Maylandia zebra | reverse complement strand
CGGATGATCATCTTCAAGACATACTGAGGGTCGCAACTGCTTCCTCCCTCAGGCCAAATCTGGCTCGGCTATGCGAGAGGAAACGCTGCCAGGTCTCTAGCAGCAAGGAGTAGGCAAGAGAAGCCATGTTCAGAAGAACAGTTCATTTTCTACAGTGTTCCATTCATGTTCAGAAGAAGGTTATAGAACTGTTAATACAGACATTTCAATCTAAACACAGCAGATATAGAAGACTGAAAGAAACACACAAGTTCACTGACTAAAAATATCTTATTATTATTTTATTTATGTATTACAGATTGATTTATTTTCTTATTAATTCTTAATTTGTTTATTCATTTTTCATATTTTGTGTTAAAAAATAAAAATAAAGAGATTTGAGAAGATTGGAATTTTTTAACCATGTCTTTCTTGTGGAAAACCTAATGCGGCCCAGCCTCACCCAGACTCTGCCTGCAGCGGCCCCCAGCTAAATTGAGTTTGAGACCCCTGTCCTACACCATAAATCAGTAAGAGAGGGTACGACCTCTCTCATGGCCCCAAGTGGTGTGTGCATGCCAGAGCACTCTGGAAGGCACACAGAGTCTTTACAGACTACTCAGGATCAAACCTCTATCATTATGCAATCGATTATACAACTCTAAGCATATATGAGTAAATATTTCTAAGCATAAATGACAATCAACAATATAAACCTTACAGCTGGTTTTAATAACAGAATTCATTTGTTTCTCAAACGAGAAAGAGCTATCGAGAAACACTCCTAAATCTTTAGTTCTTAACTTTTCCAGTGGGCCAAGGTCAACATTATCTGCTAATGCTAAATAGGCTGCCGTTATTAACTAATGCTAATTTGACATGAATTAGCATTATGCACTAATGCTAACACTTACTTTTTTTAAAAATGTGAGTAGCTAATGCTAACACTATTTCCCTTAACTTTATAACAATGTGAACGGCTAATGCTAACACTCTTTTTCCTAGCATTATAACATCTGAGCTGCTAATGCTAAGTAGGCTGCCATTAGCACCTACGTCTAATTTAAGGCAAATACGCATTAGAACCTAATGCTCATATCGTTTTCCTTTGCTTTATAACAATGTGAGCAGCTACTGCTAAATAGCATTAGCTAATAACAGCAGTCTAATTTAATGCAAGTTAGCCTCATTTGCATTACAACGATGTGAGGAGTTAACGCTAAGTATGCTGCCATTAGTGGCTAATTCTAATTAGGGGTGAATAAATATTACCAGCTAATGCTAATTTCGTATTCTCTTCCCTTTTAACAATGTGAGCAGCTAGTGCTAGGTAGGCTGATGCTAGCAGCTAATGCTAAAGCTAATTTAATGTGAATTAGCATCACATTAGTGAGGAGTTAATGCTAAGTAGACTGCCATTAGCAGGTAATGCTAATTTTAGGTGAATAGGAATTGGCAGATAATGCTAATACCATATTTTCTTGCTTTATAACAATGTGACCAGCTAATGCTATGTAGGTTGCCGTTATTAGCTAATACTAATTTGAGGTGAATTAGCATTATCCCCTTATGCTAACAATGTTTTTTCTTACTTTTTAACAATACAAGTAGCTAATGTGAACACTTTTTTTTTATTGAATTCTAATTTTTCCCTTGCGATGTGAAGAGTTAATGCTAAATAGGATGCCATTAGTGGCTAATTCTAATTTTAGATGAGAAAGCATTAGAAGCTAATGCTAATACCATATTTTCTTGCTTTATATCAATATTAGTAGGTAATGCTAAGTACGTAGCCATTATTAGCTAATGCTAATTTAGGTGAATTAGCATTGTCCACTAATGCTAACACTGTTTTTGCCAACTCTTTTCCCTTGCATTATAACAATATGAGCAGCTAATGCTAAGAAGGCTGCCATTATTAGGTAATGCTAATTATTATGTGTGTTAGCATTATCCGCTGCTGCTAGCAATGTTTTATCTTACCTTTTAACAATATCAGCAGCTAATGCTAACACTACTTTAATTTCAGTTAAACCTACTTAGCATTAATTAACTTCATTTAGCATTAAGAAGTTTTTGCTATAGGCTACCATTAGTGGCTAATGCTAATTTTAGGTAAATAGAAATTGGCAGCTAATGCTAATACCATATTTTCTTGCCTTATAACAATGTGACCAGCTAATGCTAAGCAGGTGCCATTATTAGCTAATACTAATTTGAGATGAATTAGCATTATCCGCTTATGCTAACAATGTTTTTTCTTACTTTTTAACAATACGCCATTAGTGGCTAATTCTAATTTTAGATGAAAAAGGATTAACAGCTAATGCTCATACTGTTTGCTTTGTAAGAATGACAGCAGCTAATGATATGAAGTCTACCGTTATTAACTAATGCTAATTTGATGAGAATTAGCATTATCCGATAATGGTAACTCTTTTCCCCTGCATTATAACAATGTCAGGAGTTAATGCTAAGTAGACTGCCATTAGGGGCTAACTCTAATTAGGGGTGAATAATTATTAGCAGCTAATACTAATACCGTTTTCTCTTTTTCCTTATAACAACTTGAGCAGCTAATGCTAATTTGATGCGAATTAGCATTATATTAGTGAGCAGTTAATGCTAAGTAGGCTGCCATTATTAACTAATACTACGTTGACGTGAATTAGCATTATGCGCTACTGCTAATACTGTTTTCTCTTACTTATTAAAAATGATAGTAGCTAATACTAATACTCTTTTCCGTTGGGTAACAACAAAGTGAGGAATTAATGCTAAGTTGGCTGCTTTTAGCGGCTTATTCTAATTAGGGGTGAATAATTATTAGCAGCAAATGCTAATACCGTTTTCTCTTTCCTTATAACAATATGAGCAGTTAATGCTAATTTGATGTAAATTAGCATTATATTAGTGAGGAGTTAATGCTAAGTAGGCTGCCATTAGCAGCTAAAGGTAATTTGAGGTGAATAAGCACTAGTAGCTAATGCCAATACCCTTTTCTCTTGTGTTATAATGATGTGAAACGTTGATATTGTTCTCAAACAACAGAATTAGAATGAAATATTGATTCTAACAGGGCCCATAAACAGCATTAGCTTAGCAGCATTAGCTTATCAGAGTCTCCATCATGGTCACACAAATCCTTAGCGGAGCAAAGTGGCCTACTTAGCAATAGCTGCTGTAGAAATCAAAGGGAAAACAGTATTAGCATTAGCTGCTAAATGTGCACTTGAGAACAAATCTATTGTGAATTCAGCCGTGAATGTAGTGTTTCCAGTAAGCTTCCATTTCCAAATGTTAGCTGCTCCTGTCTGCCTCTTTGTCACACATACAGACTGAAATGATTCACAGCCTTGTTTCATCCTTCTGTCAGTGTCACTGACTGTCACTGTGACTGTGGACATACAGCATGGGAAACACACACATGGCTGATACTTGTATCTAAAGTTACAAAATGTTGTCTCTGTCCAAATATTACCTAACTGTAAGTCTACTTTTAATGAAACTCTCAACATGACTTATCAGTTATCATTAATGTTCCTGCAAACAGACTCCTTGAAGACCCCCTACATAAATATCCATGTACTATCCAGCTAGACTAGTGTGTCTGTCCCTGAAAATATTCCTGCATGTGTGATTGTTCATGTCTCATCTGCAGGAAACAAACAGGAAGTGAGTGAAAGACACAGGAAATGATTCCAGCTCTTCCTCCTATATCAGACATTCTCTCCATACCTGAGAGTGTCCAGTCTCCAGCCTGGATCCTTCAGTCCAGCCGACAGAAGCTTCATTCCTGAGAGATCTGGATGATTGTAGCTCAGGTCCAGCTCTCTCAGATGGGAGGGGTTGGAGGTCAGAGCTGAGGCCAGAGAAGTACAGCCTTCCTCTGTGATCAGACAGCCTGACAGACTGCAGACACACAAAACAACAATCCATCTGTTATCCATCTCTATAGCAGCATAACTAAGGGATGGTTCAGGGTCACCTGATCCAGCTCGAACTATAAGTTTTATCAAAAAGGAAAGTTTGAAGCTGATCGTCAAAGTAGAGAGGGTGTCTGTCTCCTGAACTCAAACTGGGAGCTGCTTCCACACCCAGTCCAACATAGCCAGGCTTTCTTTGCTGCTTTGACAAAACCTCAAATCCCAGTCAGAGATGGTGAGCATCATCACAGTGATGATCATTTCTCTGTTAACCCAGGCTTTCTGCTTCAGGATCTGTGCACGCTCACAGAACAAGGAGACCTTTAAACATCATTTCACTAAATGGATGGACTGAGCTCAGCCTACAGATGAACTGGATAAATAAAGATTTGACCTCAGTGTGCTCAGTGTTCCTGTCTATTCCTAACATATTCCTAACATGATAGCTGCACTTTAGAGCTCTAAAACTGGAACTGACACATATTTAAACTCCACATGTTACTCAGTACATTCAGTTCTGACACTCGCCCACAGTCCAACAAAGGAAACATGGAGATCACATCAGTTTGTCACCAAAGTCTAATTATTCCAGAGGGCAGTGTTGATACAACTAAAGTTATTTTTAAGCAAAGTTGAGTTTTTTATCGTCGGAGTACTTCAAGTCTGAAGTATCATTTAAATGCATTACACGCTGTTGATGGCAGCAAACAAACCACCCAAACAAACAGAGTTGGGAGGCTTGGGCAGACTACGTAGATTCAGCTAGTGGGAGGAGTCAAGATAAACCAAAGAAAGACAAGCTAACAGACGCCACAGTGAAGTGAGTAGCTACAAACTTCAGGCCAATTAGTGTTGTTGAAGAAGTCGGTCTGAGGAACGTTCTTAGGATCAACAAATGACGGCATGTATGAGCCTCCCTCAAGACGCACCATCACAAGAAGAACACATGAGCTGTAGAAAAAGGAGAGACTACGACAGCCACAGCGTTACAACGTGCACCAGCTGTTGGTCTCTCTGGAGACTACTGGGCATGGCTGGGTAACCATGGTTACTTGGAAGTTACAGTACATGATATTAATGAAGAGTGGGAGCTGCGTTCTATAGCAAACAATTTGTTATGAGGTAATCAGCTGATCTTACTTTAACCGGAAGCCCTTCACAATAATTGCAAAGCCTTTATTTTGTCCAACTACCATCAGTTCGTCTGTACTGATGGTAACTTAAAGTCACACTAATGCAGTTTAGTTTGTATAGTGTAAGTAGTAGAAGTATACTACAGTACTCTGATCACTGATAGGATAGATTTATGTAGATATACACCTTTGTGTTTAACATTACTGCATTATAGTACTGTGATCTTTGACCTTATATATGGTTATGTTAGCTATACTGACGTATGCATATAACTGGATATGTATCTTATCTATTCATCTTATTTGTCATGTATTTGTATTGTGTACTTCCTTTTTGTAAGAAACCACACACGTGATCACAGCCACAAGAATCAATCAGTGAAAGAATAAAGTGCCTCAAACCAAACCTTAAGCTCCTTATTCCACACGCTGGGCCTTCAGTGGTGCTCTGGCTGACACACCAGAGTGACTGGAGTGCTAAAGAGTGAATCGGACACACCAGTGTAATCCCTGATATCTCCACTACATTTAATCGTCCTTCAGCCTGTGGCTGCAGTTAGCTGGTCTGCTAGTTAGCTGGTGTGCTAGTTAGCCGGTGTGCTATTTAGCCGGTTCGCTAGTCAGCTGGTGTGCTAGTTAGCTGGTATGCTAGTTAGCCGGTTCGCTAGTCAGCTGGTGTACTAGTTAGCCAGTGTGCTAGTTAGCCGGTTCGCTAGTTAGCTGGTCTGCTACTTAGCTGGTTTGCTAGATAGCTGGTGTGCTAGTTAGCTGGTGTGCTAATTAGCAGAAATGTGACTTTACAGCTCGGCCTCACTCACTGACATTAGTCAGACATGACTGAATCTATATCACACTTAAAGCTTTCTGTAAATGAAAGGCTCAGTGAAAACGAGGCACTTCAGTCAATTTTTAAACACACACTCTGAATATAACCTGATCCAGACCAGGTTATAGGTTCAGCATCAGTAACCACGGTGATGTAGCCAGGTAAACACTTATGCATTTATGCTCACAATCACTCCAGTTAACCCAGCATGCATGTTTTTGGACTGTGGGAGGAAGCAGAGAACCTGAAGACAACCTACACAGGCCACACTATCACCCTTATTTACAGAATTATAATTTAATTGGGTGATAAAGTAAAGAAAATAAATATTTTAATAAAAAAATATTCATAAATGAACTATTATTCAAGTAAGTAAGTAGAATATATTTATATAGCACATAATCTCGTTTGTATAGAAATGTCTTCATCTGCTTTTTCAAAGAGTCAGTGGAGTCTAGACAGCATAAAGATAACAGCAGGGAGTTCCACAGCCTCGGTGCCTGAAAAGCTCGATCCCCACGTGTGTTGAACCGAGTCTGTGGGACCAATAGTGACCTCTGACCTAAAGACCTAAGTGCTCGGTATGAAGCATGAGGTTTCAACAGGTCAGAGATGCACTGAGGAGCTTCACCATGTACAGCTCTAAAAGTTATGAGTATAATGTTAAAATGAACCCTAAAATTTAGTGGCAACCAATGAAGAGAAGCCAAAACTGGAGTAATGTGTGACCTCTTGTTTGTGCCAGTTAAAAGTCTCGCCGCAGCATTCTGTACAGTGTGAAGCTCCAGAGCTGATTTGTTGAGACAAGTAAAAAGACCATTACAATACTCCAAGTGAGTAGAGATAAAAGCATGAAGAATCATCTCAAGTTCTGCCTTTGACACCAGTCTGAGTTTAGAAATGTTTCTTGGATGATAAAAACAGTTTTGAAACAGTTGTTTAGAGAGTTTCTCAAGCAACATTGAACTGTCGAAAATAACACCTAAGTTTCTGAGACTCGATTTAATGGAAGGACCTAAAAACTGATTTGCTGCCTAATTTCTGAAGACATGTGATCAGGAGCAATGATCAAAGTTTCTGTTTTATCCGTATTAAACTGGAGAAAGTTGAAGTTTCACAATTATTTGATTCCTGAAAGACAATTATTTAAACAAGAAAATGTAAAGCAAGTGTGTAAGTCCATCTCTGAATGTTTGTAAAGCATTCCTGCGTTAAGCTTAACAAACGACTGCCTCTTCTTGCTGCTACTTCAATCATGAAACTGCTTAATGATCAGCTGATCGGCTTTTCTGTCGCGAGTCCGTCTCTCTTGTTTGTTTTTGGCCCACTTTGCACCAGAAAGAGGAAACCAGCGGCTGAACAACAGCAGCACGTTTAAGCTTGATAAGCTGTTGTTACAATTTATTTAATATTACTTTCTACACCAGGATCTTTTTCTACGTAGCTGACGCTGGTAACTGTGCAGGGGCGGATCTAGCAAAGTTTAGCCAGGGGGGCCGATAGGGCATTAACTGGGAAAAGGGGGCACAAAGACATACTTTTCTTTCTTATTCTCATTTAAAATGTCGAGCTTTTAATAAATAATTATCTGACACCCAAAGTTTTAATTTGATGTAAAAGGAATAGCAGTCAATTACTGTATATAGTGACTATTAAGTCTAATATATATACCCTAGTAAGCTATAGTACTTTTTCCTTTGGGAAGGTACCATCTGTGCAGTCTGCAATTTTGTTGAAGAAAGATGTTGAATCTATTTAATATTTCTTGAAAAATAATTGATTTCTGTGCATTTTTTTTCACACTGCATCAAATTAAGGTTGATTACGTCGATTAAGCATCATGAGGTGGAGCGTGAGGGGTGGTTCCCTATTTTTTATTTATTTATTTTTGTTGTTGCTGGGAGTTGGAACCCTATTAGTTAGGTTGCTTAATATTTACGCTAAGTACTCTTTAAAATACCAGAATAGGGAGGATGGTGTAGGTCTAAGTTTATTAGATTGATCAGTATTGCTGAACTATGAAATATTTTTTTTTGCATACAGGTATAACAGAATAGCTTTAGTGTAGTTGTTGTTTTAAACTTTAGTATGAACTTATACAAAATGCAGCAAGATATTTAAAAAAACAGTTTTGTTGATTAAAAAACACTATATCGGATTCATATCGGTATCGGCAGATATCCAAATTTATGATATCGGTATCGGTATCGGACATAAAAAAGTGGTATCGTGCCATCTCTAGTAACTATACTACTAACTATAGTTAACTCTACGTAGTTACTTAGAGTTAAAATATTGTAAGTCAGTTACTAAAAGTAATTAATTACTTGAAAAGTAACTATTGCGTTACTTTAAAAAAAATGTTCAACCCTCTGGGGTCCAGGGTATAATTGGCCATTTTTAACTACTTTTGATTTGACCTCTATATTCCACCTTTAAAAACTATTTACTTTGCCTGTTTGGTATCATTCTTTTCAGCACAACCTCACGTGTCTGAATTTACAGTTATGTTTTCATTTTGACATACTGTATTAACACAATTGACCTAAAATCAGACAAAAAACAATATGAGTAGAAAAAGTTATATTTTTTACTGTTACAACCACAAACATGTTTAATAAATCATTAACTTGAAATCTAATAATTTTAATATTTTAATAATATTTTAATAATAATAATAATAATAATAATAATAATGGATTGCATTTATATAGCGCTTTTCGGGCCTTAAAGTGCTTTACAATGCCACTATTCATTCACTCTCACATTCACACACTGGTGGAGGCAACTACAGTTGTAGCTACAGCTGCCCTGGGGCAGACTGACAGAAGCGAGGCTGCCATATCGCACCATCGGCCCCTCTGGCCATCACCAGTAGGCGCTAGGTGAAGTGTCTTGCCCAAAGACACAATGACCGAGACTGTCCGAGCCGGGGCTCGAACCGGCAACCTTCCGGTTACAAGACGAACACCCTTAAAATCCTATACACAAGGTTTGCAAACAACCATTTTGTTATTTGTAACAATTTACCTTTTACCTTGATTTTTTAAAAATAACTATTTCAAACTATTTACAGAACAATCAGCTGTTCTGCATTAAATAAGATGCCACAAATTATTTGTGCCACTCCAAAAAAATAATTTCTGTCCACCATAAAGGAGAACATCACAGCCTGATACCTGCAGGTCTGACAGCAGCAGGTGTATCACTGCTGTTTCTACCTGGAGACACCGTTTACACTGTAATCTGCATTTGCTGGTTTTGTGGCAGCACCTGTAACAATTCCATTCAATTCAACTCTATTTATATAGTGCCAAATCACAACAGTCGCCTCAGGGCACTTAACATTCAGCAACTGCCTCATTGTTCTGACAGACAACATAAAACTATCCACTACACTACACACTAACTTTTTTTGTTCTTTTTTCCCCTACACACTAACTACACAACACAACATACTATGCACACACTCCAAATACGCTAAACGTCACAAATCTCACATCTCACACCGTCACTCCTAAAACTTCCCCCTCTTCCTAAACAACCAAATGTCATGTTGCTATATCATTTTTTTGATTGGTCGACATGGTTCATTTTTCCACCAACAGGAAAGGGATGATTTGGGGTTTTTTTTGCTCATAAGCAGAGAGTGCTTGCTGTGCTGTCCTTAGACAGTAAAAGTGACGAAACTATTGAGGAAAAAAACGCTGCGTATATATTGTTTATCATGACTCTGGTTTTATGTGACCTATCAACACAATTTAAAAACTGGTATATGTCACCTTGTTGCTTTGTAATCTTGAAGTGGTCATGTGATTGGCTTACCATGAATACTTTATTCTTCCTCAGCCAAACAGCAGCACTCATGCGATTGTTTTGCCCCCTTAGCTCCAGGTGTTGTGCCAAAAAGTGATCGTCTGCCAGAAAGTGATCGCTGTCCGCGGGAGTGCATGCAGCTGCTTAACCCTTTAAAGCCGGTCAGAGTGGGCACACTCTGTTTTGCGTAACATAATATTCCAGAAACACGCTTTGCCGATCCGATCAGCTGTTTGTAACACTTCCTACTTTGGAATTGACATCAGCGTGAACTATCGCATATCCGCCATGACCTGCCCAAAACCAGAAGTGATGTCATTTTTGCAGAAATGTATTTTTTACCATCATGGCCTCATAACCCTATACTAGTGTTTTTTAAAGTTATGTTTGACTTTCTGACTTTCTGTGTTGTTTCTGGGATGCTTAGGACTCATATTGCACTGCTGGAAATAGTTTATTTTGATGCATATGCTGCTTTTTTGCAAATTTGCACTATAATATTTATTTTCGTTTTTCCTGCAGTGTATAGAAATTAGTGTATTTCAAAAATAAAACTATGAAGACACTCAAAATAAATTTCATGTGGTGGGAAACTATTTTGTGCAACTTTTTTGTATTTACAGTTTTGAGGGATAAGCCTCTTAAATTTCTCTAACTAGAAATATATGTTAAAAAACAAAAACGATTTTCAATTTTTTTTTAGTTTATTGCACTTTTTGCAATTTATGTAATTTCTATGCACTTAATGCATGCATATTATTAAAATTTAGGCTGTAATGGTTGTATTGATGTAGAGCAACTTGAAATGCTCCCAAAAATGGCTCCACAGCATGTAAAAATATAATATAAGCTGTGGCGGACTTGGTTCTATGGTAAGTCTTAAAGGGTTAAAGCTGTAGCGCCCAGATTACTTATAGCTACTTCCATGCAGCTGATATAAGATTGGTTGTTGAAAAATAGTAACGCAACCGCACCGAATCCAATTCAGGATTTTGATTTCCATCACACTTCCACTGGATGCCCAGCTGCTCTCCTATTATGTGATTATCATCAACACAGAACTGGAGGATAAGACCGCGGTTCTGGGGGTTGGGAAGCTCATCTTGTAACCAGAAGGTTGCCAGTAGGATCTCTCTGTCTTGGTCGTTGTGTTCTTGGAACACAAGACACTTCAGTATGTAGTTAGTACCGGGCGACTCCCCTCCCCCACATCGGCACCAGAACCCTGTATTATCTACAGGGTAAGAATGCCTGTTTTATCAAACTATGGCCATTACTACTGTGATCATTTGCAGCCCAGTGTGCTGCTCTCTCTGCTGGGATGAACCACTGGAGCTCACCCAGTCATCCCTTTCTTTCTCTCAAGAAGAAGTGAAATAAATGTATGTATTATGTTACGAGTCTAATATTCTTTAAATCAAACTGTAATGAATAAATGAAGCAAGAAGATTTGGTGGCTCCAAGTGTTGTAGAAGAAAAGATAAACATCTCATTTTGAGAAATCAGCCTTTAAAATTAAGTACTGTGAATAAAAAACTAACAGCAAACCAATCGGTAGTCGCCAATTACTTTTGAAAGTAATTCAGAGTCCAATTATCCACTCAAATGTAAATAAAAGTTCACTTGACAGCTGTATAAAGGTTACCTGTTTATACAATAATATAAGTCACATTTCAAATGATCATCTGTGGAAAAGTTTGAATCCTGACCTGAGAGTTTCCACTGCACACTGTGAACTCTTTAGTCCAGCGGACAGAAGCTTCACTCCTGAATCCTGCAGGTCAGAGTTACTCAGGTCCAGCTCTCTCAGACTGGAGGACTGGGAGCTGAGGACTGAGGACAGAGCTTCACAGCTTCTCTCTGACAGGTTACAGCCACTCAGTCTGAAAAATAAAAGACAATCTATAAAACAAGTACTCATGTAGAGTTTGTTAATACATTTCACAACATTAAATGTTGACTTTCTATTTTTAAAGGAAACATAAACATACTAAGATACAACATCATATGTATGAACTTTAATTAATAATTCTAAAAACTAAATGTTTTCTGATCTGACCTCAGAGTATTCAGTTTACAGTTTAAACGTTGTAGTCCAGCAGACAGAAGCTTCACTCCTGAATCCTGCAGCTTTCTGATACTCAGGTCCAGCTCTGTCAGACTAGAGGACTGCGAGCTGAGAACTGAGGACAGAGCTTCACAGTTTTCCTCTGAGAGTTCACAGATGTTAAGTCTGAAGATAAAAACATGAATAAAGATTGTTGTTAAAGTGTAATCAGGGTGCAATAGCTTATTGTCTTGTGCTGAGCAGGTTAGTATAAGTTCACTTTAACTTATAAATGAATAAAAATGCTATGGAACAAGGATAACTGGATAAAGTTTACCTTTACTGGTTAAATTATTGATTATTTTTGTTAGTTGATATAAACAAAACCAAACATCAAACATATAAACAAACAGAACTAAACATAATACAAATTGATCTGACCTCAGAACATTCAGTTTGGCATGTGGACTCTCCACTGCAGCAGACAGAAGCTTTACTGCTGAAGCTTTCAGGCTGTTGGTACTCAGGTCCAGCTCTCTCAGACTACAGGACTGGGAGCTGACCACTGACAACAAATTTTCACAGCCTTTCTCTGAGATGTTACAGCTGCTCAGTCTGAGAGAGAAAGGGAAAAAAACAAAACAAAACAAAAAATATATGTGATCAAATGAAATTTGTTTATATGTTAAACCTTTTAAAAAAAAACAAAAAAAACAAACCTATGACACTATGAGTGCTACCAGTCCAGTGCACACGATTGGTACCTTGATGGTACCTTGCTCAGGGGTACCATCAAGGTAGCTGTTCGGTGGATTCGACCCCTGACCTTATGATCATGGGGCGACCACTCTACCTACTGAGCTAATAATTCTGTGTACACTATCATACAATATTAACTAAAACAATTATTTTAGAAAATCTTACTAATTCAGTAATTGTTATGCTATTTAACTGTGAGTAACACTGGATTTTAAACACTAGCTGTATAAAACTCCTCCTGTTAAAGGTGTGTATAAAGGAGATGAGCTGAAATGCAGACTTCATGGAGAATGTTTGCTGTCAGCATATATCAAAGACAAAGCAGAGATCCATCCAGTCTCTTCCACTAAGCCCACAGAGGGAAAGACAACCATTCTCACACACACACCTGCATGAAGTTTAGATCACCAGGTAATCTAACTGCATGTCTGTGGACAGTGGGAAGAAACTGTAGAGGACCCAGAGAGAACCCACTGTAATTCTGTGGGAACACTGGTTATGGAAGCCTTACAGTTAGATATGAATACTGTCAAGAAACAGGACCTGAGTGGCAATTTCAATTATGAAGCCCAAGTTCTCCTCCTTGAATCGCTACCTTATCGTGGTGGAGGGGTTTGTGTCCCCCAGGGATCCCAGGGGCTATGTTGTCTGGGGGCTTTTGCCCCCTGGTAGGGTCTCCCATGGCAAATTGGTCCTGGGTGAGGGACCAGACAAAGAGCGATTCAGAAGACCCTTATGAAAAGGATATCGAGAGAACAGTTTACCCTCCCCGGGATAGGGTTACCAGGGCCCCCCCCCTGGAGCCAGGCCCGGGGAGGGTGCCCGAGGGCGAGCGTCTGGTGGCCGGGCCTTAGTCCATGGGGCCTCCCGCAGGCCCACCACCCGCAGGAGGCGCCATAGGGGTCGGGTGCATTGTGTGCCGGGTGGCGGCCAGGAGCGGAGGCCCTGGTGGACTGACCCCCAGCTGCCAAGACTGGCAATAGGGACATGGAATGTCACCTCTCTGGTGGGGAAGGAGCCTGAGTTAGTGCGTGAGGTTGAGAGGTACCGGCTAGATATAGTCGGGCTCACCTCTACGCATGGCTTGGGCTCTTGAACCAGTCTCCTGGAGAGGGGCTGGACTCTGTCTCAGTCTGGAGTTGCCCCTGGTGAGAGGCGGCGGGCTGGGTGGGTATTCTAATATCCCCTCGGCTTGCTGCCGGTACGTTGGGGATTTTCCCGGTGGACGAGAGGGTTTGTTCCCTGCGCCTTAGGGTCGGGGAACGGGTCCTGACTGTCATCTGCGCTTATGCGCCGAGTGGCAGTTCAGAGTTCCTAGAGTCCCTGGAGGAGGGGGGGGGGGGGGGGGGGTGCTGGAAGGTGCTCCACCTGGAGACTCTGTTGTCCTGCTGGGAGACTTCAATGCTCACGTGGGTAACGACAGCGAGACCTGGAGGGGCTTGATTGGGAGCAACGGCCTCCCTGATCTGAACCCGAGCGGTGCTTTGTTATTGGACTTCTGTGCTAATCACAGTTTGGCCATAATGAACACCCTGTTCGAACATAAGAGTGTCCATAAGTGCACGTGGCACCAGGACGCTCTAGGCCGTAGGTCGATGATCGATTTTGTAATCGTATCACCAGACCTGCGACCATATGTTCTGGACACTCGGGTAAAGAGAGGGGCTGAGCTGTCAACTGATCACCACCTGGTGGTGAGTTGGATCAGGTGGCGGGGGAGGACGCTGGACAGACCTGGTGCACCTAAACGCGTAGTGAGGGTGTGCTGGGAACGTCTAGCAGAGGCCCCAGTCCGCGAGATCTTCAACGCACACCTCCGGCAGAGCTTCAACAGCATTCCGAGGGAGACTGGGGACATTGAGTCCGAATGGACCATGTTCAGCGTCTCCATTGCCAAAGCTGCTGCATTGAGCTGCGGCCGCAAGGTGGTTGGTACCTGCCGTGGTGGTAATCCCCGAACCAAATGGTGGACACCAGAGGTGAAGGGAGCCACCAGGCTGAAGAAGGAGTCCTATCGGGCTTGGTTAGCCTGTGGGACTCCGGAGGCAGCCGACAGGTATCGACAGGCCAAGCGGAATGTGGCTCGGGCAGTGGCTGAAGCAAAAACTCGGGTGTGGGAGGAGTTCGGAGAGGCCATGGAAAAAGACTTTCGGACTGCCTCGAAGAGATTCTGGCAAACCGTCAGGCGTCTCAGGAGGGGAAAGCGGTGCTCTACCTGCACTGTGTATAGTGCTGGCGGAGCGCTGCTGACGTCGACTGAGAAAATTGTTAGGCGGTGGAAGGAATACTTCGAGGACCTCCTTAATCCCACTGACACGTCTTCCGAGGAGGAAGCAAAGTCTGGGGATGAGGGGAATGACCCGCCAATTTCCGGGGGCGAGGTCACTGAAGCAGTTAAACAACTCCTTGGTGGCAGAGCCCCTGGTGTTGATGAGGTCCGCCCCGAGTTCCTGAAGGCTTTGGACGTTGTAGGGCTGTCCTGGTTGACACGCCTCTGCAATGTTGCATGGTGATCAGGGGCAGTACCTGTGGACTGGCAGACCGGGGTGGTGGTCCCCATCTTTAAGAAGGGGGACCGGAGGGTGTGTTCCAACTACAGGGGTATCACACTCCTCAGCCTCCCTGGGAAAGTCTATGCCAGGGTGCTGGAAAGGAGAGTTCGTCCGCTAGTCGAACCTCGGATACAGGAGGAACAATGCGGTTTTCGTCCTGGTCGCGGAACACTGGACCAGCTCTTTATCCTCTCGAGGATACTTGAGGGTGCATGGGAGTTTGCCCAACCAGTCTACATGTGTTTTGTGGACTTGGAGAAGGCATTCGACCATGCCCCTCGGGGTGTCCTGTGGGAGGTGTTGCGGGAGTATGGGGTGTCTGGCCCATTGCTACGGGCCATTCGATCCCGATACAACCGTTGCAAGAGCTTGGTTCGCATTGCCGGCAATAAGTCGGACTCGTTCCCGGTGGGTGATGGGCTCCGCCAGGGCTGCCCTTTGTCTCCGGTTCTGTTCATAATTTTTATGGGCAGGATTTCTAGGCGCAGCCAAGTGGCGGAGGGCTTTCGCTTTGGTGGCCTCAGAATCTCATCTCTGATTTTTGCGGATGATGTGGTTCTGTTGGCTTCATCGGGTGAGGGCCTCCAGCTCGCACTGGAACGGTTCGCAGCCGAGTGTGAAGCAGCGGGAATGAGGATCAGCACCTCCAAATCTGAGGCCATGGTTCTCAGCCGGAAAAGGGTGGAGTGCCCACTCTGGGTCGGAGATGAGTTCCTGCCCCAAGTGGAGGAGTTCAAGTATCTCGGGGTCTTGTTCGCGAGTGATGGGAGAAGGGAGCCGGAGATCGACAGACGGATTGGGGCTGCAGCTGCAGTAATGCGGACGCTGCACCGGTCCGTCGTGGTGAAGAGGGAGCTGAGTGTAAAAGCGAAGCTCTCAATTTACCGGTCGATCTACGTCCCTACCCTCACCTATGGCCACGAGCTGTGGGTAGTGACCGAAAGAACGAGATCGCGGATACAAGCGGCAGAAATGAGCTTCCTCCGAAGGGTGGCTGGCCTCTCCCTTAGAGATAGGGTGGGAAGTTCGGCCATCCGGGAGGGGCTCAGAGTAGAGCCGCTGCTGCTCCACATCGAAAGGAGCCAGCTGAGGTGGTTCGGGCATCTGACAAGGATACCCCCTGGGCGCCTCCTGGGTGAGGTGTTCCAGGCATGTCCCACCAGGAGGAGGCCCCGGGGCAGACCCAGTACACGCTGGAGAGATTATATCTCTCGGCTGGCCTGGGAACGCCTTGGTATTCCCCCGGATAAGCTGGAGGAGGTGGCTGGGGAGAGGGAGGTCTGGGCCTCTTTGCTTAGGCTGCTGCCCCCGCGACCCGGCCTCAGATAAAGCGGATGAAGATGGATGGATGGATGGAAGCCCAAGTTTTCCCTCCATCCTGGATGAAAACAGGACAGTCACAGCAGAGATTTATAATAAAAAAGGGAGAGTGTGCACTGAAAATGAGATAAAAAACAAACTGCTGGATTTGGAGACGTGAACAAGCTGACGATAATAAACCTGTCAGAGGGGCTGAAGGATCAGAGCTCATGTTCTTATTGGCTGGGCCTGGATTGTACTTTGATAAGAGATATAGACAAAAATGTGTCAGAAATACTGACACGGCCTGCTGGACTGAAAAAATATTTACTGAGTGAATGATAATCATTTAATTCACTATTTTTATGTTTTTTAACTGTTCTTTGAACTCAGCATTTCTGATTTATTTCCCATGGTTTTAAGATTTTTATCGATTATAAGATTTTAAGCAATGAGTTCATGTTTACTTACAGAGCTTTATTGGAGGCTTTGACCACTGGCAGCATTCTCAGAAGAGCCTCCTCTGAAGCAGAATATTTCTTAAAGTCAAACTCATCCAGATCTTCTTCTGATGACAGTAACATGAAGGTCAGAGCTGAGCACTGAGCAGGAGACAGTTTACCTGTGGAGAGACTTCCTGAAGTCCTGTATTGTTGGATCTCCTCCACTAGAGAACGATCATTCAGTTCATTCAGACAGTGGATCAGATTGATGCTTTTCTCTGCAGACAGATTCTCACTGAGCTTCTTCTTGATGTACTGGACTGTTTCCTGATTGGTCTGTGAGCTACTTCCTGTTTGTGTCATCAGACCTCGTAGGAGAGTCTGATTGGTCTGCAGTGAAAGACCCAGGAGGAAGCGGAGGAACAAGTCCAGGTGTCCATTTGGACTCTGTAAGGCCTTGTTCACAGCACTCTGGTGAAAAGATTCTTTTTGGTTTAAAAAGCTAAATCTCTTGGAGGTTATTTGTTTCTGTTCAAGAAGATTTTTTCCAGAGTTGCTGAAGGTCAGATGGACATGAAGAGCAGCCAGAAACTCCTGAACACTCAGATGGATGAAGCAGAACACCTTGTCCTGGTACAGTTGTTTCTCCTCTTTAAAGATCTGTGTGAACACTCCTGAGTACACTGAGGCTGCTCTGATATCGATGCCACACTCTGTCAGGTCTGATTCATAGAAGATCAGGTTTCCTTTCTGCAGCTGAACAAAAGCCAGTTTTCCCAGTGACTCCATCATCTTCCTGCTCTCTGGACTCCAGTGTGGATCTGTCTCAGCTCCTCCATCATACTTGACCTTCTTCACTTTGGCCTGAACCACCAGGAAGTGGATGTACATCTCAGTCAGGGTCTTGGGCAGCTGTCCTCCCTCTCTGGTTTCCAGCACATCCTCCAGAACTGTAGCAGTGATCCAGCAGAAGACTGGGATGTGGCACATGATGTGGAGGCTTCGTGATGTCTTGATGTGGGAGATGATCCTGCTGGCCTGCTCCTCATCTCTGAATCTCTTCCTGAAGTACTCCTCCTTCTGTGGGTCAGTGAACCCTCTGACCTCTGTCACCATGCCAACACAGTCAGGAGGGATCTGATTGGCTGCTGCAGGTCGTGTGGTTATCCAGAGGCGAGCAGAGGGAAGCAGTTTCCCCCTGATGAGGTTTATCAGCAGCACATCCACTGAGGTGGACTTTCTAGGGTCAGTTAGGATTGTAGTTTTGTGGAAGTCCAGAGGAAGTCGACACTCATCCAGACCATCAAAGATGAACACAACCTGGAAGTCTTCAAAGCTGCAGATTCCTGCTTCTTTGGTTTCAGTAAAGAAGTGATGAACAAGTCCCACCAAGCTGAACTTTTCCTCTTTCAGCACATTCAGCTCTCTGAAAGTGAATGGAAATATGAACTGGATGTCCTGGTTGGCTTTGTCTTCAGCCCAGTCCAGGCTGTATTTCTGTGTTAAGACTGTTTTCCCAATGCCAGCCACTCCCTTTGTCAGCACTGTTCTGATTGGTTCATCTCTTCCAGGTGAGGCTTTAAAGATGTTTTCTTGTCTGATTGTTGTTTCTGGTCTGTCTGGTTTCCTGGATGCTGTTTCAATCTGTCTGACCTCATGTTCATCATTGACCTCTGCAGTCCCTCCCTCTGTGATGTAGAGCTCTGTGTAGATCTGATTCAGGAGGGTTGGGTTTCCTGCTTTAGCGATGCCCTCAAACACACACTGGAACTTCTTCTTCAGCTTAGACTTAAGTTTACGATGACAAACTGCAGCTTGAAGTTCTGAATAATAATAATAATAAAAATGCAACTTTAACAATCACATTTTACAAAATGCTGATGACAATTTCTGACCCACTGAGAAATGACTGAACACACTGGTGTCACAAGTGTCTCATTTATCCAGCAGCTTAAATCTTTAGATAAATCCTCTTACTGCTCTGCAGACGGTCAGCCAGCTCCTCCTGCTTCATTCTCCTCAGGAAGTCCACTGCGATCTTCACAAACGCCTCTCTGCTGCTGCTCCTCTGACTCTCTAAGCATTCTGGGTAATCTGGACTCAGAACCTTCTGGATCTTCTTCAGCTCGTTCTTCACAAAAGTGATGATGTTGTCCTGCAGCAGCTGGAACAGAATATTTATGAATGAGCCAATCAGACTGAAATCATGGAGCCAAACATCAGATCCATGTTGGACACACTGACGATCCACTGGTCTACAAAGAGCAGCATGGAGATGACTGTGAACAGAACAGATGTAACAGTAGTTGTTGTACATGTACAGACCATAAATATGGAGTCCAGCTGTGTTTGATGCTGCTGGGCAGACTGACCACTGGGAACCTCTGAGCTCTGCTGCTCCACTCTGTGGAGGAACCATGAAGGATTAGATCAACACAGGATAAAGATCCAGGAGTTTCTGCTCAAATAACTTCATCTGAATCAAGTCTGTCAAGTTTTAAACTCTCAGATTGTGAACATATCAGTAATTTTCAGTCTGTTTTCATGGACGTCCTTTCAGTGGTGATGTCAGGGATGATTTTGAAGAAGCTCATCAAACTGAACCATCAGCAGATCACTGCTCCAAAACCAGAACATGATCCGAGTCTCCCTCCACCACCAGAACACCAGCTTTACTAACGTGGTAGATCAGTGTAGTACAGATCAATAACTGATGAGTCATTTGATCAAAATCACTGAGTGCTTCACGTCTGACCCTCTGATGCTTCTGTAGACATTTTGCATATTTAATGAATGTCTGACAGTTTTACATTCATTCTATGAACACAGTGGAAATGTTGTGTTATAGTCTCCATGTTGTTTCCAGCATCATAAATTCTTAAGTTCAGAAAATTAGATTCTTTCTTCACAGCTGAAAAACAACAACATTTATTCTCTATTGAAATCTGCATCGTCCACTCCAAAGGTCACAATCTGAAGGTAACATCTGGTTTTGTTCCCTGTGGTTAACTCTGAGCATCAGTATGGTGGGATTTATCCACTACATCCACACCACTGTGGTTCAGTGTTGTCCTGATGGAGTAACAGCAGCCAGTATGATCCAGGCTTTAGCTGCTGGGTCTCTGTGTGACCTCTCAGACTGTTTAACAGATCAGACACAAAGAGAATCAGAGCAGCTCTGTTCTTTAAAGACAAACATGAACCCACTCAGGTCACACTTTCCCCACAGATATGAGCATCACTGTCCTCAAACAGCAAATGACCAAGTCGAACATTTGGATCTTTTCTCTTTCATTGTTTTCTTTTTAATGAATCTTTGTAACAATCTGAGGATGTTTCAGGTCATATTTATCCAGGAAACACAAACATGTAAAGGAGTCATCACAGCTCTCTGACCTCGTTGCTCCAGGTTCACCACTGAAGAGTGGAGGGTTTCCTTTGGACCAGTCACTCCTCACAGACGGACAGCTGGACCCTGCAGACTGTGACCTCTGACCTCTGCAGACACAAACATGATTGAAGCAGCTGTGATCACACAGACTGCAGATAATGCAGCTGTTTCCTGTCAGTAACATCCTCTTAGATTAGAGTTCAGCTTTTTACAGGAAAACTGGACAAAACTGATTTTTGTTACAAACTCATTTTCATTTCCTCTCAGCTCACAAACACAGTCAGACAATCAACCAGAGTCAACACTGATTATAATGTCAGTGCAGAATTATTTCTGTTACTCAGTGAGTTCAGCTCTCTGACCTCGTTGCTCCAGGTTCACCACTGAACTCTGGATTTAGATCTTTGGACCGGTCACTCCTCACAGACGGACAGCTGGACCCTGCAGACTCTGCTCTGTCCTCCTCTTCCTCCATCATCATCTTCAGTCAGTCTGAGAGGTAAACCACAAACACTCAGTGAGTTCACATTAACAGGAGGAACTGAGTTACAGTCGCTGACCTCTGACCTGTCATGTGACCTAGAAACCAGGTCAATATGTCTGTAGGTTCAGTCATCCAGGTCATGTGATCTAAGGAGCTTGGAGAGAAAAGAGACGTCTTTAAGTTTCTGGAAGACGTTTCATCAGAGAAGCTTCTTCAGCTCTAAAACCAAACGGTGGAGAGTCCCAGATATTTAAACCTGAGAGGGAAAGAAAGCATGTCGCTGACCCACCACTGATGTTATTTCAAGGAGGAAACTGAGAGCCTTTGCACCAGGAGCACAAACATCAGCTCCAGCAATGATCCACTGATGTGTTTTTATTCCATGTATGAATGTTGTTATTGACAGAGATGACGTTTGTGTGTCAGTGATGCAGTGACTGTTGTTGTTACCTGTACAGGCTGGTTAGACTCTATGAAACAGATCATACAGATCTCTGCATGTTAGAAGAGACTATTAAAGGTCATGAATGAGACAAAGGCAGGGAGGCGTCCTTTACAGCTAAACAGCAGAGTGAGAGAACAGCCAGCACCTCTACATTTATCACATTATACAGCACATGTATGATACTGACAGGGATGAGAAGAATTTAGTGATTCTGATCCCATCATTGATATTACTTATTGATTCTCAGTAGCTCTGCTCTGACAGTCACCACCATCACTGAGCAGCATATCAAAGACATTTGTGCACATTAACTGCATGTTGTGGCTCAAATGTTTGTGCATGTTGGAGGCATTTCCTCTTTGTTGTGATCAGTGTTGGTCATTACTCAAAACAGTCATTATTACACATATTACACAGAACACTTTGATTAAAAGTAATGGAGTACGTTACTTCATTACTCCTCATAACATTACTTTGATGTTAAAATGAACAAATGAGCATGTAACAACATAAAGCTGAGGTACAGCCCCACACACCAACACAGATCCTGATGAGGTCACGTGATGTTTCTCTGAGTGTTTATGAACACAAATCAAAGATGAAACAGCACAAAGACACTTCAAAGTGATTCTACTGTAGAAACATGAACAGGTAGAAACCTGCAGCCTGACTGCTCATCACTTTGTTACCTGTTCAAGTTCAGCAGCAGCATCTCACTTTATCACGGTGCTGGTCTGGGGTCAGTGTTTACTCAGCTTTAACCTCACTCTGGCTTCTTGGCTAGCTTAGCGTTAGCTTAGTGTTAGCTTAGTGTTAGCTGAACGTTAGCTTAGTGTTAGCATGCTGTGTGCTAGCTCAGCGTCAGAGCTCTGCAGGCGTCTCGTGTGTAAATATTAATCACAGTGACAGTAAAGGAGGTAAAGGGCTGTGACGTCATCACGTACGCTGCGTCCTCTGTGGGCTCTGAGTGAACTCAAAGTACAAACTACAAGTACACAAACACGAACGTAGCTCAGAGTGGCGGACACACTCGGCCTCGTTGGTCCAGCTGTGAGTCCGTTACCGTGAACTATGGAGCGGCAGATTTGTGCTGAACTAAGCTGCACACAGCTGATGTTAGCCAGGAAACATTACACACTGACTTTAATGGAGAGACCGGAAATACAAACACACACAGTTTGTTGTGTGAAGAAATCAAACACGAGCTGAACAAACAGTAAAGTTCCTAAAGACAAACTGTTAAAGGAGGAAACAAAGCAAACTTACAGTTTCTTCACACACCAACAACAAGCTCCACTCCACGAAGTTCAGGAAGTGAAATTAAACTTTGAGCAGGAAGGAAACACCCAAAGAGACGTTTGAGGACAATCACGAGCATTGGAACACTGTGCTGCGTTCAGTTGCACCTCGGAAACTCCAAACCTCTGGCAGGCTGTGATTTATTTCTGCTGGTTTTCCTGTTTGAAGCACAAACATCCGTCATCAATTTGTTGTTGTTCTTCCTGCAGCGTTTAAATGTTTCAGCACTGAACTGATGTTTCTTCAAAGCTCATTTCAACCTGTTGAAGTCATGAATGAAAGTGCAGACTGAGAGTGGATCACATGATGTTTGAGGTGTGTCATGTGACATGTTCAGTATTGTCACACATGTCTAGATTGTCCCTGATATCATAACTGCTCAAACACTGATGGTTATATTTGAAGAATTATTCCTGATGGCAGCAAAGTTTGAATGGAGCTGTCTGTCTGTGCTGATTTGTCGCCCTCTGGAGGTCAAAGCACAAACTGCATGATGTCACTGTAACCACCACAGTGACAGGAAGTGTTTTTATGACTGAAACACTGAAATGATGCTAACGGCTGTCGTTAGGCTCACTGACAGCAGTGCTGATGTGTTCATGTCAAACACTGGCTCAGGTCAGACTCCTTCATCCTTCTCCAGCGTGAGGCCGCCCTCAGACCCACAGGAGCTCTGACCTTTGACCTCCTGACCCTAACCATTTTAGTCTTGTTGCATCTTTAAATGCAAATCCTGTGAAATGGTCAGGGGCGGCTCTAGAGAAATTTTCTTAGGGTGGCAAAATCAAAGCCGTTTTCCCCCCAAACACATATGCAGGTGGTTACATGTGGTTAAAATGATTCAAATGCAGTAAGTATGCACGTTTTTCATATAAATATAGTCTATAACTTAATTATTGTCTGTACCCACATGATTACACACTTTAGTTACATGAAACATGTGAGTTTTGATGTTATGTACTGTACAGCCTGTATATTAAATACATATGTAGCCCAATAAGTATAAACTCCAGAAAGCTACACAACATGGGGCGCTTCATTTACAAACACAAGTCTAACTTAAGTTTCACTGTTTTTGTTAGAAAACAGTCACATTGTTGCAGCTTAAATGACACAAAATGTCAGAAATCTGCACTGTCATGAACAAACATGTAAACCTCATTTTTCATGATTTGTTGGATTCACCCTCTGAGGTCTGAAACACAACCGGACATTTGTGACTCCTTTGAGTTTACGTTTGTGTTTCACCCTCAGATTGTTTCATTTTATTTTTTCCTCCTCTTGCTTTGTTTGGTATCTTTTCAGCTCAACTGAATTTAGTTGTTTTTTCACTGACATACTGCATTAGTATTACTATTACTATTAATGTAACTATTACTGATCTGAAATCACACAAAGAACCTAAAATCCTAGCAGTATTTTTTACTGTAAAAAAACCACAGACGTGTTGGGTAAATGTTTATAACTTGAAATGCAAATATAAATTGTACATTTTGTAAACAGATACAACTATTTATCTAAAAATGCAGCCAATACACCTGCTGTTTTTTCATTTTCTACAACCATTTAAAATAGCACTCACCTTCCTTCATTTCCACAGTGTAACATCCACCCACCTGTGTAAAATCAGAAATTCCCATGGTGTTGTTCAAAATGTGCTCTGGCACAATCATAAGCATCGCTTGCTACTGAAAACAAGAAAAAAGCCGTCCTGCTATGGGCTGAACCATTTGTTACTGATGCAGGGGGGGACACTATGGAATATATCCAGTTCTAGCATTTATATTCACTGCTGACTGTAACTACGCTCAAACTGTTAAACTTATTTTAATAAACAACACCGTCATATGCAAAACTGGGGTGGCACTTGGGGTGGCAAGGGATCATTTTAGGGTGGCACTTGCCACCCCATGCCACCCTTCTAGATCCGCCCCTGCTGATGAAGCCAACAGGTTCGCTTCATTTGCAAAAAGCAGATATGAGTTTCTGAGGCCACAGTCTTCTGTGGCAGAAGGGGAATCAGGGGAAGCCCTGGAGGAGTCCACCACCCACCAGAAACAGGTCTGAGCTCTCACTGCAGTGGTAAAGGGGCTACACAGCCCACATGAGGCTGAGGGATGCAGCCTTCTGTCAGACTGTCACTAACACAGAGAAACACCCGTGTACACTCATACTCATGGGCACATACACCAATCAACCTAACCCCACTAACTGCTCGTCTTTGGACTGTGGGAGCCAGAGAACCCAGAGAGGACCCAGACATGGGGAGAGCATGCAAACAGCTTAGATGTTGGATTTGAACCCAGAACCTTCTTGCTGTCAGGAAACAGTGCCAACCACTTTTCCACTGTGCTGCCTGTTTGACTCTGATACACCCATTTTTGAGCTCTTAAAAACAGCCCTCCACACAACAGAGACAAACCATAAAGGACTTTGTGGCTTGTAGCAACCAAAGAAAGTTTAAGGTGCAAAATAAAGAGGTTGAAAGGAAAGTAATAAAGGAAACATGTAATTATAACAGTAATGTTGGCTGTGTATCACGTGTGGCATGTCATTGTGGGGCTGGCCTCTGCTGGGATTGAGAATATGTGATGGCGGGGGCAGGGTTGGTTACTGGGGTTTATCCTGATCTCCTGTTTAGTGGAACTGTGCTCCTTTGAATCCACAGCACTAACCTGGCACACACACATAAAATGCATCATTGCTACAGAGCACAGCAGGACTCATTATGAGTGGTGGGGCAGGCTGGATGGTGTTGAGGAGTCGTATCGCAGTGACATTGGCTCCCCTGCTTCACTCTCTCCTGCCCCACTAATGCAACTCACTAATCCCTCTGTCCCCTTTAGGTGGGGCTCACGCTGACAAGATAAAATAAGCTGCAGGACTGGTGGGTGGGGCTGTGCTGTCAGCCCCCCTGGGTCTGCTCCTCTGTGATCCTCAGTGGGCCAGTATGCCTCTCCTGGTAGCTCCATGGGGGATGGTGTGGTGGGTTGGTGGGTGCCATGGCGACTATGTGCGGACTTCACATTTTTGTCTGCTGTGACAGCTCCTTGATCTGGGCGGGGCCAGTGGGGTGTGGGTAGGTCCTTTGTGGGGCTTTGGACGTTGCCTGAATATTGTCAGGCAGCTGGGTGCTGTGCCTCGACCCTTTCTTCCTTTGCATTTGTGGTTTGGTGCCATAAATGCACAACATAGAAGAGCCACCTCGACGGGACAACACTCAGCGGTTCATCTGTCTCTCTTCCACAGCATGTCTTTATCCTGTCTTCCTTCTCTCACCCCAACCAATCACAGCAGATGGCCCCGCCCCTCCCTGAGCCTGGTTCTGCCGGAGGTTTCTTCCTGTTAAAAGGGAGTTTTTCCTTCCCACTGTCGCCAAAGTGCTGCTCATAGGGGGTCATATTGTTGGGTTTTTCTCTGTATGTATTATTGTACGAGCTACCTTACAGTATAAAGCACCTTGAGACGACTGCTGTTGTGATTTGGTGCTGTGTAAATAAAACTGAATTGAATTAAGAAACAACTCTTAGATTCCTCACATGATTCTCCTGTATTCCTACGGGACGCCAAGGTAATATAACATGGAAGTGTGTCGCAGTGCCTGGTGGCCACATGTTACCCATAAACTGTCAACCTGACCGTACTGTAGCTACGTCCAAAGACTAGTTAAAGATTAAAGCTTTTTGGGGGGTTAAATCTGACATAAATAAAGAAAGAATAACATTAAAGTCGATTCTTTTGATCACTGTAGTTCTACTTTGAGGATATGATGTGTAAAAACCCTCAGTCGTGGCTGGTGGATCTCACATTCCTGGTCTTTGTAATTCCAGTTCAATGAAGCCTCATTTTCACCTTTTTCCAGGTAAATTTTCCCAACTGTTCTAATGTCCATGCTGTGGCATTGTCCCATCATTTGTATTTCCTGTTAATGGATTTTTAATATGGTCTGGGAAATTACTATATATGAGTAACTTCCTGTTGTATTGCAGCTTAAGGCCATTGTCACTGAAATAAAGCCCGAGTTGTAATAGTTTGCATCCAGAACGAGGAAAAGGAAGAAACCCAAACACTGCTCAGTGGATGAGTCCGTCCTGGAATAAATACCAGGACAAAACTAAAAAGAAGAGCTTGTTTCCTCGAAGCAACAACAGAAAGCTCTTTGTCTCTACAGATGTTTCTGGGAAACACGTTAACAATATTTAAACATTTGTTCTTAATAAACGTTTTTACTTAATGATGCTTTATGATATTTCTATCTGACCTAATGCAGCAGCGTATCCACATGAACTCTGCAGTGTTTCTACCCAGAGGCCACCATGGTCCTTCTTTACTAATGCTGAGGGTTTTCTCCCAGCCGTGATAGCCTTTGACAGGTAAACTGAGTCATTCCAGCCCAGTGCAAAAATAACCTCCCTGTCTGCTCTTAACTTCACGCATCGATGCTAAAACGTTGCATAACTGAACCTGCAGACTGTGATCCTGTAGCTGTCGAGGAGAGGGCTTGATGCCGTCCATCTTCTGCTCAATTAACAACGCCTGCAACCTTTTGAGCCTTGGTCCTGCTACAGTCACAAATATAACATCATCACTCTTTATTTGATCCACTACACTGCTGTCATTTCTCTGTTATGGCCCCACAAGGTCACTGAATCAACCCCACAGCATCACGTACAAGTTTTCAAAGCGGTGTTCTGATCTGCTTCGAGCTTTCATCATTTTAGCCAGCCCCTCCGATCTTCTCCAGGTAAACACTACAAAGAAAGAGTTCAGTCTGAATGAAACATCTTGTGCATGTCACACGATACAGCATCCACAGCAGTATACACTGCAAACAGCAGAAGCTCTTCCTTCTTAGCCTTCGGTCCAGCAGTGATGACCTCCTCCTGCTTTTGGTTCACATCACCTTTCTCCTGAAAATCTGAGCTGGGCTTGACAAACCCTCAGCTCAGCATGATATAAAGGTGGCTCTTCTAGTGTATTTGCCATCTCCTGAGCTCTCATTGTTACCATCTCACATTCTTCTCCAATCCATGGTTAGGGAGCTGCTCATAGGGGGTCATATGATTGTTGGGTTCTTCTCTGTATCTATGAAGCGCCTTGAGGCGACTTTTGTTGTGATTTGGCGCTATATAAATAAAATGGAATTGAATTTTCAGGGTCAAAGTTCAGAGGAAAGTTTGTTCAGCAAATGAATGACAATAAATCATACATGTTTGCTGATTCACAGGTTAACAGCCTGGAGGAACAGGGCTGTGTCGTTCCTGTGATGTGATTCAGCTTTATTTCAGCCACTCAACAAAGCAACATTATATTATATTTAATATATATTAAATATAATATAATGTTGTTTTGTTTGAGTGAAATAAAGAAATACTGAAATAAAGCTAATAAAATAAATGAATACTAAAATAAAGCTGAATCGCATCACAGGAACGACACAGCCCTGTTCCTCCAGGCTGTCAATCTGTGAATCAGCAAACATGTATGATTTATTGTCATTCATTTGCTAAACAAACTTACCTCTGAACTTTGACCCTGACAATTCAATTTTATTTATATAGCGCCAAATCACAACAAAAGTCGCCTCAAGGCGCTTCATAGGTACAGAGAAGAACCCAACAATCATATGACCCCCTATGAGCAGCACTTTGGCGACAGTGGGAAGGAAAAACTCCCTTTTAACAGGAAGAAACCTCCGACAGAACCAGGCTCAGGGAGGGGCGGGGCCATCTGCTGTGATTGGTTGGGGTGAGAGAAGAAAAACAGGATAAAGACATGCTGTGGAAGAGAGACAGATGAACCGCTGAGTGTTGTCCCGTCGAGGTGGCTCTTCTATGTTGTGCATTTATGGCACCAAACCACAAATGCAAAGGAAGAAAGGGTCGAGGCACAGCACCCAGCTGCCTGACAATATTCAGGCAACGTCCAAAGCCCCACAAAGGACCTACCCACACCCCACCGTTCCGTTGCTTTGAACATGTAATTGGTTTTGTTTTCTCGATTGGGGGGCTGAAAAAAACTGTAATGCGTATCTGCGTAATACATTTTGATCAATAAACTTTCCCTATTTAAACATGCACTATGGTGTGGCCTTTCTTTGCTCATAACTCCTTGATGTTGGTAAATACAATAAGTGAGCAATATATATAATATACATATGAGAATGCACAGCACATTATGGAGTATGCCCCTGCTGTGGAGTCCTGCCTCCATCTACTTGTCGTTTAATCACTGGACAGCTGGACAGGTTCATACAAAATATTAGATGAGGCCAATTGTCCTATACATATTTTTGACCTAGGGGTGGGATTGATTGTGAACTGGAAAGGGAAAATGCTTAGGAAGCTGAGTACGGCTGCATCGTCACTGATTTGTAGAATCATTTTGATTCGATACAGGATCCGATTCAATTTGATTGGAATCTGGAAAGTTTTGCCTCAGTCAGAAATATTACAATTCTGATCATTTAACAGTATATATCCATAATTTCGTATCTATTAAAAGAAAGCTGACACACGTGAGACTTAATTAGAGATGTAAACAGAGAGTTATGAAACCTGCAGCTGCAGAAGCCAGCGAAAAAAAAAGAGGCAAACACAGCGCGGACCCGCCGACACACCAAAATCTGACTCTGACGCGTCGGGTCCGCGCTCTGTGTTCACGTTTGTATGCAGAATCCGTAAACCTGCTCCCAGTTACTGTTTTAGCTGTATGGTGTTTGACGACATGTTGTGAGGTTTAACCTGAGATGCTGGCGTTTCAGGCATAATAACGTTAATTTACAAATCGACACGGGATTTTAATGAATCAATATCACTTTATTCAATTTAGCATGGATTGTAATCAGAAAAGCGATAATCAAAACCCACTCCTAATCAAGAACTTGCAAAGTAAAAACATGATCAATGTCAGGTAGCCCTTTTGTTATTTACATTTAAAAAGAGGATTAGTGTTACTGTGCGCTGGCTGAGTCTGTTTCTTTTCTTAGAAATAGTTTCTCCTGCCCTGGAGAAAATCCACTTGCATGGAACAGAAGAGGCTGTGGAGTGCAGGAACTTCACTGCAAGCTGGTAGATATGCAGGTATTCCTGGGTCCTGCAGACTATCACCTAACAACAATAAACAAAATGATTTTCTAAACTGTAGCAATGTAATGTACGTATAGTGTCAAATACATTTTTGTAGTCTTCATTAGCTTTAATTCACATGGAAGTGTTCCTGAAGTCATATGCTGTAATGATATTTACATTATGAAAACATGATTTTGGACATTTCAGGTTTTTCACTTCGGCAGATAAAATAAATTGAGCAAAATCAACTCAAAATATTCCCACACGCCAGAACGTCCTCTCTTCCTCGCTGGCTCCATATCTGTCAGTGGAATGATCACCTCTTCGCTCTCTGTCACCATCAACACACTCCACGAATCCCGTGGATGATTCACTTCCTTATATCCGTTTGAATCAGGTACCGAAGCAGTTACGTGCGTAATGAAGCTTCGGACGTCACTGGTCACGTGACTTTTGCCAAACGAAGCAAGCCTCGACACAGTGCTTCTGAACCAGTGTGTTGTTTTTTTCGACACACGCTCCGGAGCATCAGCTTCAAGCGGGCCATCACTATCCCCCACCCTCATTCAGATCTGGCCTTTGGAACTATTTTGGTCTTCATGTGACGTATGACCCTGAAGGTAAGCGAGTCATGGACTAAAGTAAAACAGTATGTTGGATGTGCCACGCAATGCTCAATTACATGGGTGGGAACTAGTGTGTTAGCGCAGTTAGCTCGTTAACGTGTTGGCCGTCTAGCCCCACGCACGGGGCGATCCGCGGTCGCTTGTTAACGGAGATTTGCCGTGTTGTGGCGTTAAGGTCATTTCAGATTAACGCTGACAGCACTAGTGGGAACACAACGAATATGACTGCACATTTACTCCGACATCATCCTGGTGCAAAGACAAGTGGAAGCAGACAAAACAACAAGCACCATGCTGCAAACTTTACCCGAGTCATTTAGACAGCCGTTAGCACAGGATTTTCCTTATGGGGACCTGATATGTTTAATATGCTGCTGAGAATATAGCCCAGAAGAAGCGTATAGTAGAGCTTTTATTTTGAAAGAGCCATTTCTCTGTAATAAACTCTCTTTTCCAAAGATGAGGGATTTCTCCATCAGATAGATTTTTTTATTACTTTGTTGTTTCAGCAACATTAAATTTAAAAACTACTTTTGAGTTAAAATATATATTTATAATTTTAATAAATGACAAATTAAAAAGGCATGAACATTTTTTTTGTATCGAAAAAATATCGAACCGTGACACCAAAGTATCGAACTGAACCGTGAATTTTGTTTGTCGTTGCACCCCTAATATATGTGTGTGTGTGTATTTATACATCAATCCATTTTCTTGCTTATGGAGTTCAGGGCCTGGGACCTACTCCATGTCAGCTTTCAGTGTTTATGAACATGAACATTATGAACTCATGACTCCCTTGGGAAGCCTATGGTTTTTCATAGGCAGGGGATATTTGTTTTATCACAGTTCATTACCAAACAGAGCAGGGTTCTAATTGATTTGTGGCTTTTAGGATATTATGTACAGGTGTGTAAAAGTGGAGTGAATATAATTACAAACAGCAATGCTAGTGGAGTGATGACAGACAGGGCGGTTGGGGGGTGGTGAACAGTTTGCCAACAGTTCTCCCCTGTAGAGAAGGACATCTGCCATTTCTTTTTCCTTTTAGTCAAACAATTCAGGTAGTGATGAAAGAAAATCAGACTGTGGCAGTGCTTGCAGCAGGTAACGGAGTGATAATGCAGAGTTTTACTGCAGTGGACAGTCCCTAGTGTGACCATCGCTGGAACCAACCAGCTGATTTACACCATGGCAGCAGTTATCAGTGAAGTTCTTGGCTGCAACATGAACAATCTCAAGTAGCAATGCTACTGAACTTGCTGGAGAACTTTTAGTTCAGGCCACTTGATGAGTTTCACACAGTACTGCATATTATTTTATTAGGTTGGCACAAATGTAGGATTGTGTTTGTGATATCACGATGTATCTGTTTCCTTTTCATATTACACTAAAGAGATCATCGCCTACAAGCCTCCGTAAACGAACAGCATGTCTATAAAAGCCCATTCATCATCCGGCCCTCCTGCTCAAACACAACCATGTAGCGCTCATCCCTCCACCCGTCTCATTCAGCATCCACACACATGTTGCAGGGAACGGGAAATAGAGTAGAGCAGCAAAGCTTGATTTTCTTTAGGATTGGTTAAACTAAAAGACGTTGACAAGGAATTTTAAGGGTTTTAGGAAGCATAAAACCAAAATCAGTTGTATTGGATACGAGTATAAATGAGTGCTTAGGCTCATGCAAGAAAAAACATCTTAGACAGGATATGACAAAACGTACTGTGATACAATTCTTCATTACTACAGCTCATTGAGTGCTTTTGTAAAAAGTCAAATCTGTGTGCTCCATTAAACCCTGTAGAAGTTGTTTCGAATGCTGACAGTGGACAAACAAAGTTGTCATTTAGCTTAAACATTAACAGTAGAAAAGGCCCGATAGGAATCTAACATCCTTGGAATCAAGCTGTGGGAGTGAGTTTTGAAACCTTTCTGTAGGACTGCTTTAAACTTGCCTTCTTGGTGATGTGTGTCTGATGTCTTGTTTGACTTGAGCAGATTCTTTACGTGCTTTAAGTTTCTAACACATTTGCTTTAACCAGTAATTGAAACTGCTGAGTAGGAAGTACTAAAGTGGGTGTTGAGCATGTTGGGTGTGTCCTTATTACCTGTTTCGATGTTTTCTTTTAATTGAAAGCGTTTCATGAATATGAAATGCTTCTGCGTAATGTTAAACGTTATAAAATAATCTTATGATTTAAACTCTGTATTCATGGCTTATTCTTTCCTGGCCTTTCCTGTAAGCACTTTTATGCTCGGTGGTAAAATATCACAGAACTAGCAGTTTGGCGAGTGTCATACCGCCTGGATTAGTGGCTCAGCTGGTAATTCAGAGATTTATGTAGCTGAGTTTGCTGTGTCATGCTGATTTGGGGAGACTGGACACAGACCTGAGTCATTCTCTTCTGGGTGATCACAGTGGTTACTCTCCTCCCTTCCTCATCTCACCCTGCAAAGAAATCTTTGTTGTTCTGCCTTGACCTCTTCCTCTGTGTTAGTTTGCTGTCCTTTCATTAGCTAGCTTTAGGACTTCTCCTCTCCTCCATGAATGTATCCCCACTAATCCCATTACATGCTTGTCCTTGTCCCACATTTATCAAACATACTTTTTAAAATCAAACAGTTAGAAATGACATTCATTACTTCATTATGTAACATGTCCCTGTGATCTAAACAGCCTGTTAGCCCTCGGCGCACATTTAAGTAAATTGAAATAATTGTGCCGATAAATTGGATTTGAAAGCTCTTATTCTAATTTTCTGTTTTGATGATATTTGGGATATGCTGTTTATGTAGAACAGCTAAAACTAGTTCTTTATATTCCCATATAAATGATAAACACACATTATTTACAAAACACTGCCCGGTGGACGCCAAAGGACGGCCTGTTTTGATTACGCTGGGATCTTTTTGGACTGCACATTTTTGGTCTACGATCAAAGCTGCCACACCACGCTGGATTAATCTCCCAGTAGCTGAGTTTATGAAGTCATAAGAAAGGAATGTCCCACATGTTCCTGGTGTTACACCATATTTGGACTGGGACACCTTTGCTAACCTCTGTTGCTCAATGACACACTGATTTGAATCTGGAGGTGCTGGCGACATATTTGCAGCAGTGTGGGTTCACAGAGGCTGTTTAGACTCTGAGCATGTGACACACCAGTAGCGTGCCACGCTGGGCCTCTCGGGGTGGCGTACAGTGTCACTGTGTGTGTCTATTTAAGTGTTTGTCGTGTAAATGAGGACAACCAAGATATGTGAAGTATAGAGTGGTGTACCACAGTGACAGGTTAATGTCAGTGTGAGTGTGTAGCAGTTTGTGTGGCCAGAGAAGGTCAGCAGCCTCCAGAGGACAAAGCGCTTGTGTTCTTCCACAATCGCCCGTTTGATCAGACAGATCATTTGGCATCTGTCAGGCTAAAAACAACAACACAACATGAAACCAAGCATACGCTCTGCAGTCCTGCAGCTAACTCCTGACAGTCTGTCTGCTGTAGGCTGAAGAAATCAGGGGCTCATTCATCTGCACCTGTCAGCGTCTTTATGCTAACAATAGATCAAACAGTATGTGTCCACAGGATGTGTAATGTTGAAGGTTACCGTACATCCTTATCTCCAGCACTGAGAATCAGTTATCACTGATCGCTGTCTCTGCTTTGTTTTGACATATTTCATATTTATATATTTCATATTTATAAGGTAAATACCCTACAACATTACAGAGAAGAAGAAGTAACCCCAGGCTCGGTGAGGGGCAGCCATCTGCCGTCACCAGCTGGAGGTGATGAGTGGAAGACTCGATAGGCCACTCTTATTTTCATCCACTGCTTCGTTACCTCGACACGATGTTTTGGATCATCGTCATGCTTGAACATCCATCTTCATGGGACGAAGGTTCCTCGTCACAGTACGATACGCGGTCCTGTCTATTGGCCCTCCATGCAGGGAGGTCATGTTGTGCTCTTAGCAGAAAAGTGACCCATGTTTCCACCGCTTTACTGTGGGGGCGGTGTTCTTTGGTTTTTAGTGATTGTAAAGAAGTTTTCACAGACAAACCGTCACAAAAAAACCCATTAAGTGCCAACATAACATAAACCTGTAGTTTTAAAAATAAATAACTACGAATTTTCAAAAACTTCTTAACAGAAAATCTGTTTAAACAAAAAGGTTTTGAAGTGCTTTTTAAAAGAATGGACAGAGTCAGGTGTGTAGACCCAGGGTGAGATCTAAAACCTGCAGGACACCGGCCCTCGAGGCCTGGAGCTGGCCAAGTTATGAAGCTAACTATTCTCAAGGCTAATGTAAAGTTCTTCAAATGATTTCGTTTGCAGTACGTATTTTTCAGACCATAAGCTGCAGGGGATTATAAGGCACATTAAGCGAAACAAAGCAGTCAGATAAATCAAACTTTATTAAACTCATTCTTCTTGCTTCCTCCACTTCTCTACCATTGATTCATTAATGTTGAATTCTCTGGCAGCGGCTCTATTCCCATGTTGTTGCAGTATATTAATGACTAACCTCGTATTGTGGATGGATTATCTCAGTTGTTCTCCTGACTGAAGTTTGGTCCGTTTACAGCAGTGGTGTCAAACTCAAATACACAGTGGGCCAAAATTCAAAACTGGAACAAAGTCGCGGGCTAACGTTAATATTTATTGAAATATATTTATTCCTCCAGATATAAGAATGAATCTTTTCTTATGGACTCAAACACGTTTTGCTGAAAAACTGAATATGGAACAAGCAAAGCTTAATACTAAACAATATATATATTAGCTGTATAATACCAGTAGGCCAGCTCTAATAGTAATTTGGTATGGCTTCGCGGGCCAAATGTAATTAGGTTGCGGGCCAAATTTGGCCCACGGGCCAGAGTTTGACACCTATGGTTTACAGCAGGGGTGTCAAACTCCAGGCCTCGAGGGCCGGTGTCCTAACAGCTTTAGAATCAGCGCATAAAGGGCGTGAACACAAAGCGCAGACCCGGATCAGCGAGCTGTCGGCTTTCAGCCCCGACTGTGAGAAAGGCGACATCTAACTGATTCTGATCCGCGGGTCGCGCTGTGTGTTTAAGTCTATGTGCAGAATCCCTGTACCTGCTCTCATTTACTGTTTGGTGGTTCTTGAAATTTTGTGAGATGTCACCAGAGATTCTGGCATTTCGGACAAAATAAATTTATATTAAAAAATCGATTCAGGATTTTAATGAATCGATTTTACGTTATCCAAGCCAGAATCGATTTTAATCGATGAATCGATTATAAAAACCCACCCCTAATTTATATAGACCAAAGGCTCATCAGCAGATCCAAACCGACAGAAAGGCCACGGTTTCCTAAGAATAGAGCACTTACCAGTTATTCACATTGAAATGTCCTGTAACGTAGACGCCGTTATCATGGTTTTGTTAACCTTAAAGAACAAAACTATGTGCCTGTTTAAATATTTATGGTCTGTATATACATTAATAATATTTACCATTAAAGGCAGTTTACTTTATACCTAGATCATCGATCACAGTGCATCGATCGGCTTCCTGCTTTACTTCCTCATTGATGACTGAGATGCTGCAATTAGTCCTCCAAAATATTAAGCAGGGTGCACGCCATCCCATCAGTTTCCATACTCCTGACATAGAGTGAGATTTCCTGAAGCCTTGCTATTTATAGCTGCAGGAGGCAGCTTCTAGCTTCTCCCTGGAGGAAGCTGTCCTTGTTTTTGTCTTCATCAAAAAACCTTAAAATCTAAAAATACAGACAGCAGGTTCTTTGTTGGGCTTCTCTTTGTGGTTTGCTGTGGCTTTGCATCTGCTCTGCATCCCTGACCATCAATGTCACCAACATGTGTTCAATGATCAGCCAGTTCACCTCTGAGGGACTTTGGTCTATTCAAACTGGCTGAGATGCTGTGGCTTAAAAAGGTGGTTCAGACTTGAAAACCCTCCGATGGGCTGAATTATAACTCTAATAAGAATAAATAGCTACATTTACAACCTGCATGTTGTGTTTACTTGTGTTGTCTTTGTCTAATATTAACATTTTGTTGATGATCTGAAACATTCAAATGTAACATTTTTGGATTCATTCCTGTGGAGCTCAGGTCGGCACTCCCAGTCAGCGAGCCATGGCATGTATGTATGTGTATGTGGAGACATGCGTCTGTATGTTCGCATGCATGTATTTATACATACATGTATGCATGTGCGTGTATGTTTGTATGGGTGTATCCGTATGTTTGCAGGTGCATGTATAACTTGTACATATCGTTCTTGTGTAAATGTAAATTTGTCTGTGATTGTGTAAATACTTCACACACATGGAGAAATGTCAAACAGCCTTTCATTGTTCTTGTAACAGTGACAATAAAAGCTATTCTATTCTATTCTATTCTATTCTATTGCTCTGTCATGCATTCTTGCATCTCTTGCCTGCAAGCACACTTTGCAGAGTGCACTCTGTAGTTTATTTTACATAATAGTTAATACAGTACTTGTATTTAAGTGTATTTCGGTTTATTTTTTTACATCTCATAGCACTGCAAACACTTATAAAGCATAAAGTTTACTGAGAACCGATTAGTAATTAGGGATGGGTACCGGTGTCCGGTGCCATGATGGCACCGGTTCTGACATAAACAGTGGTAACCAGACTGAAAAGCAGCGCACATTTCGGTGCTTTATTTCTGTGCTTTTTTTTTCCTGAGCTGTCATACACTTTAGATTCTAGCCAATCATTTTACGTTTCCGAGGATAGTAGGCGGGGCCAGGTACGTACGTTCTTTTAGAGCAGAGCTACAGATTAAAAATGCCCAAGGCGAAGCGGTCAAAGTCTGGCTGTACTTCACAGCAGAAGATGCAAACTCAGCAGCAACAAGTGCTTTAAGCTGATACTGTGATACTGTCAAAGGAGGTAACACCTCGAATCTGATGACACACCTGGCGACGCATAGCATTTTTTTTAAAAGCCGAGAAATGCGCCGTATTTGATAGCTTGCTGCGAGACCTCACACCGTGCACATCTACTGCGGGTGTGGTGCCTGTTATCGGACCCGGAGTTAGCAACATCCCCAAGAACCTGAAGAGGAGAGTCCTGGCCCCTAGCCCTGCCAGTGTAGCAGAAATGATGAGGATGATGATGCAGCAGCAGCCGTTCTTCTCTGCCTGAGTAGCTTAATGTTGTTCGTGTGTAATTTACGTTGAGTAGGCTAACCACGTTATTACATTAATGCATGTAAGGTGAACTAGCAAACATCATCATAGCTACATGCGGCTGTCTTCTTGTTTGATGGCAGATACTCCCTTCACCCTGGCCAAAAAGGCTAAAATGACCAAAGAAAAAGTGGAAAACAGCTAAACATGAGAGGTTTTTGGACAAAGTTTGTGTTTTTTCCATTGTTTAAGCACTGCTTCCAGCCAAGAGTGATACCATATATGCCCCATAGCTGCAGAAAAGGCTAACATTGTTATCTTTTTACAAAAAAACAGCTGAACATGAGAGGTTTTTGGACCAATTTTGTGTTCTCCATTCGTTAAGCACCGGTTTGAGCACCGTTTGAGCACCGGCACCGTTTCAAAAGTAACGGTTTGGCACCGGTATCGGATAAAACCTAAACGATACCCATCCCTATTAGTAATAAGAGCCTTCTTGTAGTTCCACTAAACTGCACGATAAATCATAGAAGTAATTCAGACAGGGAATTTTACAGTGGGGCAAAAAAGTATTTAGTCAGCCACCGATTGTGCAAGTTCCCCCACCTAAAATGATGACAGAGGTCAGTAATTTGCACCAGAGGTACACTTCAACTGTGAGAGACAGAATGTGAAAAAAAAATCCATGAATTCACATGGTAGGATTTGTAAAGAATGTAAGTAATGGTAATGGTAAATGGTAAATGCACTGGTTCTTATATAGCACTTATATAGCACTCTTCTACCCTCCCTAAGCACTAAACCAGTTCCAGAGCATCTAATAAAAGCACTGGCAGCAACAGGGGCCAGTATCCCGCCCAAGGTGACTTTGGCACGCAGACTGGAGCAGCCGGGGATCGAACTACCGACTGACGTCCTGAGCCACAGTCGCCTCTTTTCCAGTAGAACATAACTGCCTCAGCTCAACTTGACTCTACTCGACTCTGTTTCTCAGTTACAGTTGAGCACCACCTCAGTGTGGGTGGGGCTGTTACAGCAACACAACCTGGAAGTCCCGTGATGTCATTTGTATGTGACGCAAACACAACAAGCGATGACATCCCGGTGATGGAACATCTGCACCCCGTCACTGGACTTCCTGTGTAGCCGTTTCCCTCGTTGCCAGGCAGGTTTGAGTCTTGAAGGGTTCGCTCTCATAACTGATCCAGTGATGTCACTTCCTGGCCATCAGCGGCATGTATCTGGGACACAAACTGGGCTTGGAACTGGGTGAGAGATGAAACTCTGAGGACCTGCACAGACTTGCTGCCTCGCTCTTTGTGAGGAACGTCCTTCAGGAGTATGAAAGGGAAACTAGCAGTTTATTGAAACCAGCTCCGCTTCAACCTCAGATGCACACAAAGTAGACTCGTTCCCCAAGAGTTTGCACTTTGGATCCCAGGTATCGAACCAGCAACCCTCTGATTAGCAGATGAGCCAGTCGGGCTACAGCTACCCTACGTGTGTGTGTGTGTTGCCTGTTCATTCACATAATCCATCTTATCTCTAATGAAAAAGCCAAATGAAATCCTCAGATTTGCCCCTCAGGTTCCCACAGTGTTCAGGTCACACCAGGCCACAGTCCCACATTTGAGCCACGACTGTGGGTCACACAGAGCATGTCCTTTAGCCTTCTTTGTTTTTGGATTGTGTGCCACAGAGTCTCCCTGAACATGATTTTGGCACGTTTGCTGAGATTGTTTGAAAAACAAGCTAAAGAACACGTCCACGATGTCACAGCAGCTGTTGGCCTCGATGGAGCCCACGTTTGTCCTGGAGGCGTCCTCTGTGGAGCGAGGCCGGCTCACATGGTTCAGTCTGAACAGGGTGAAGCTCCAGCTTTGACCTCATTAACTTCCAGTAGTGGAAAAGCAGCTGTAGCTGCATTTTTCATCACTATTGATGGGATGCTGCTATGACCTGCTGTTAGTGGGAGCTCAAAGCCTGAGGCCATCATTAAGATCTGTGTGGGTCTGTGTGTGTGTGGGACACTCACTGAGTAGTAGTCGACTGACCGACCCAAACACGGTGACTTCATATCACAGGAAATATTCAGCTCAGGCTTCTGTCTGACGCTTTGCTGTCTCACATTTAAATCACAAAGGTTGTTTCTACAAACACCCACTCATCTATCGTCCTCTTACACACCGGTCACAGACCCACTGCTGAACTCACAATATCATTTATTTTCCTTGTGTTTGATTGGTGGTACAGTTGTTTTATTTTGTGTGTTTGTTACACAGGAAAGCTGTTATTGATCAGTTTGAGAGTAAAACAGAAACTGTGCGTGTAAATGTGGAGATTACAGTCGTTTCATGCTGTAACCTACAAAATGCTTTGTGCAGACGAGTCAGTGAAATCAATCAATCATCCTGATTTCTTTAGCTCATGAACACAGTGTGGGGTCAGTGTTAACAACATGGTGCAGAAAGGAAACACAAGCGTGGAGTCGGTGGGATTGTGCAAACGGTCGCTCGTGCATCAATCAGCTCCAGCTGTGATGCATCTCTTTGATTAGTGGGAGCAGCAAACTCCATCCAGATAGCTTCCTTTGTTTTTTTCACTTGACTAATCAATCAGCGCACAGCTCCGTTTAGCACACACGCCATCTTTAACGACGGCGTGGAGTCTGTGCCCTGTTCCTCCCACACACGAGTGTTCGTTCATGTTCGGCCTTGTGTCTGAGCGTTTCCTCTCGGTGTGTCTGTAACGAGGAAGCCACGGGCAGGTCGCACACAAACGTGTGGCTGCCGAGTGTGCGAGTGTGGCAACGTGTGGCAACTATTCTGGTTTGCCAGCGACATTTCCAGATAAACACTGGTGGCAGCTGCTGCCATGGCAACACCATTGTGCTCCCTCCTTCCCTCGCTCGTCTCCCCTCCCTCTCCCCAACCACTCCTCTCTCTCATGCTCCGCCGGCTCAGAGAGCGAGGACCAGAGAGGAGAGAGGTCAGCTCGATTCAGAGGACAGAAAGAAGAAAGGAATAACCCGGCGTGGACGGGGACAGGATGAGCGAGGACAGCCACTCCCACTACAGGCTGGACCCCAGCGATCGCCTCAACGGGCTGGGACAGAGGAGGAAGAGACCCAAGAAGGTAAACGAATAGATGGAGAGCCACGTGGTGCAAAGTGTGTAAGGATGGAGCACCCCACCCTGCAAAAAGAGAAAGGAGGTGGGGTTAGGTGAGGTTTGTTTATGTGCAGACGAGCGTCCACATGATGTTAGGAGCACCGAACCATCTCTCACCCCGTCGTCTCCTGTGGAGTGTGTGGCTGCTCCCCCACAGCAGTTGTATCCTCTCTCATATCCTCCGTCTCCTGGTGTTGTGTTGCTCCACAGTGAGTCGTAGTAGGAGGCTCACATGCTGTCAGGGTGGGTCCCTGCTCGCTCTTTGTGCGCCTGTCGTTGGGGGTTTTGGTGTTTGCAGCTATCAGGAGGTTTGTGTTGTAGCCTGATGTGAGAAGTGTTGTTATTATCATCATTTTTAACATTTCTGCAACACTACAATAAACAGACACACACCCATCAGCCTGTTTACAGATCTATACGCCCATAAAGACGTGAAACACACATTGTACAAATCTACTATAACGTGTTCATATGTGTTATAAAATAAAGAGGTAAAGTATTAGCTGTTCAGGTTGATTCATAAATATGACCTCAGCACGTGAAATCCTTCTGCTGACATCCCTAAAAGCTCGTCAGACCAACGAAGCCGTACAACACAAATAACCAGACCAAACCAGGGTTGTGCGTCTGTTGTTGAGAACATTGTCAGTAAACCACAGTGACGTCCTACATGTCATGATACGTTGTGTGGCAGGCAGGAGAAGGACCCAATAGCAAAACTCACAGACACGGGGATGAACTCAAAATCACAGCTTTAATGCTGGAATGGCAGAACATAGGAAATACAAAACTAAACTGGGAAAAGTAAACTAACATACGCAGAGAGACACAGGGAGATCCACACAACATGAGGGAGAACGCGACGCCGAACAGAGGAAGACGCAGACAGAAATACACAGAGGGTTAACGAGGAAAGTGGGAACACACGGGGAACACAGGTGACACAGATAACCATAACGAGACAGGGCGGGGTGAACTGAACATGACATGTAGAGGCAGAGGTTCCGACAGGAGGAGAGAGAGCACGGGGAAAACACCGACATAACGGGCTGGGGAAACATGAAACAACCACAAAGGGAGACGAGGGCTCATCAATACATAGAGGGCACACAGGGGGGAAGAGCCATGAAGGGAAAACACTTAGGGAACAACACGACAGGGCAACTCAGAAAACATGGCCTAAATAAGGAACAAAATACAAAAATGCATGAAAACTAAGAATACTGGGCCCACATGGCCCAGGACCATGACACCACCCCCCCCTAAAGGGCTGGCTCCCGACAGCCCAAACCCGAGAAACCAAAACAAAAACAGAAAACAACCCACCCAGGGCGGGAGGCGGGGGACCAGGACGGAGGGACCAGAACGGGAAACAAAATAAACAACAGAAAACACGGGAGCACATGACCATAGTCAAAACAAAGTTCAGGGGGCCGACCCAGAGCCCACAGGCACCAGAGTCCACGGGTCACACGGTCGGGGGGCCGACCAGGCGGGTGGCAGAGCTGGTCCGGAGGCCAGCCGCGCGGAAGCCAGCGGCGGCGGCGGAGGAGACGACGGAGCAGTTCAGGGGGCCGGCCGCGCGGAAGGCAGCGGCGGCTCTCCAGTGTCAGGCGTGCTGGCCATGGCCCGGTGGGCACAGGACCAGACGAAGCACAGGCTGAAGACGAAGGCTCCGAGGCCGGGCCAGACGAAGGCTCCGAGGCCGGGCCAGACGAAGGCTCCGAGGCCGGGCCAGACGAAGGCTCCGAGGCTGCAGCAGGCGAAGGCTCCGAGGCTGCAGCAGGCGAAGGCTCGGAGGCTGGACCAGGCGAAGGCTCGGAGGCTGGACCAGGCGAGGCTGAAGGCTCTGAGGCTGGACCAGGCGAGGCTGAAGGCTCTGAGGCTGGACCAGGCGAGGCTGAAGGCTCTGAGGCTGCAGCGGACGAAGGCTCTGAGGCTGCAGCGGACGAAGGCTCTGAGGCTGCAGCGGACGAAGGCTCTGAGGCTGCAGCGGACGAAGGCTCTGAGGCTGCAGCTGACGAAGGCTCTGAGGCTGCAGCTGACGAAGGCTCTGAGGCTGCAGCTGACGAAGGCTCTGAGGCTGCAGCTGACGAAGCACAGGCTGGACCAGGCGTAGCAGAAGGTGGCTGGATGGGCTCCTCGGGCCCTCCAGCTGGTGTGGCATGGTGCTGGACGGGCTCCTCGGGCCCTCCAGCTGAGACAGGAGGCTGAACGGGCCCCTCGGACCCTCCAGCTGACGTGGCATGAGGCTGGTGCGGTTCTCCCGAACCCCCAGCTGACGAGGAAGGTTGCTGAACGGGCCCCTCGGACCCTCCAGCGGAGACAGGAGGCTGAACGGGCCCCTCGGACCCTCCAGCGGAGACAGGAGGCTGAACGGGCCCCTCGGACCCTCCAGCTGACGTGGCATGAGGCTGGTGCGGTTCTCCCGAACCCCCAGCTGACGAGGAAGGTTGCTGAACGGGCCCCTCGGACCCTCCAGCGGAGACAGGAGGCTGAACGGGCCCCTCGGACCCTCCAGCGGAGACAGGAGGCTGAACGGGCCCCTCGGACCCTCCAGCGGAGACAGGAGGCTGAACGGGCCCCTCGGACCCTCCAGCTGACGAGGTAGAAGGCGGCGTGGGAGCCGCGGAGTCTTGGATGAGCTCATCCGAGCTCCCAGCAGGAGCTGATGCAGAGCCAGAGAGATTAGAGACCCCTGGCTGAATGTTAAGCTGACCAGCGGACCGTACTGCTATCGGGACCTGCGCTACAGGCGGCACTGGAGCTACTGGGGCCTGCGCTACAGGCGGCACTGGAGCTACTGGGGCCTGCGCTACAGGCGGCACTGGAGCTACTGGGGCCTGCGCTACAGGCGGCACTGGAGCTACTGGGGCCTGAACTGAAACAGGTGGCTCTGGAAACTGAGCTGAAAGTGGCTGTGGGGTAGGTGACACTGGGAGCTGAGCTACTGGAGACCCAGGTGACACTGGTGTACTGGGGTGAAGGCAGCGAGGACGCAGTCTCTCTCTTAAGGGAGGATCGAATGATTTAGCGATAAACCTTGACGGGAAAAGATGTCGATGCTGAGAATACCAGGCAGCGGGGGCTTCCAGGAGGGTAGCTGACTGAACTGAGGGTGGCAGCGAGGGAGCTGACTGAACTGAGGGTGGCAGCGAGGGAGCTAACTGAACTGAGGGTGGCAGCGAGGGAGCTAACTGAACTGAGGGTGGCTGCGAGGGAGCTAACTGAACTGAGGGTGGCTGCGAGGGAGCTAACTGAACTGAGGGTGGCTGCGAGGGAGCTAACTGAACTGAGGGTGGCTGCGAGGGAGCTAACTGAACTGAGGGTGGCTGCGGACCCTGGCGGCTCCGAGGGCCCCCGAGAGCCAGGCGTGTTCCCCGAAAGATGTGCTGACAATCGGGGGTAGGCCACGGCTTTCTCCGGAGCTCCTCCTCTACGTGGGTGCAAGCTGCTTGCTGCTGCTCACAGAGACCGGGCTCCATGATTTCCGGAGTTAATGCGGTGCCACGGCGGCGCCGGCGCCGCCCCCTTCTGGTAGCTGGCGCGATGGGCGCTGATGGCACAAATGCAGGGGGTGATGTAGCGGCGATCTCCCGGTCGTCCGCCCACATCCTTGCCAGAAATGAGGCAGGCGAAGTAAAGTCTAAGTGGATTGGAGACGGCGAGCGGCTGGTAGGCTGTGCAGCAGGTGAGAGGTCCTGCTCCGAGATGAGCCAGGGCTTCCACCGGAGCTCGTCCTCCCGATAAGCCCGCAACACCTGCTGCCGCTCCTCCTCACCGAAGTCAACAGCCTCGGGCATCTCCGTGCAGGCAGGCGGTGGCGAAGATGCGGAAGCTGATGAAGTGTGAGCCAATGGTGTGTCCGTGGTGAGCCTCACCGTTCCGACTCTGACCGCCACTGGCTCATGAGGCGGCGGGGCAACGGCGCGATGGCACGGCTCTGGTGAAGGTGCACGCCCACCGGGCCGCTGCTGCCGCGGACGGAGTCGGAGAGCGGAGACGAGAAGGTCGCTGACGAGGGGGTGCAGCGTCTCCCATAACCAGGGGAACACAGACACGCACACCCCTACCTGGCGGGCGAACTCCTCCCGTTCCTCCTCACTGGAACAGTGCAGCCACTTGTCGCATAGCGACTCCACTGTCCGGACAATCTCCAGTCTTTGTGTCGCTGGGTCCGGCATGGTCGCGTCGTACTGTCGGTCCGCGGAGGGGTTGTGAACTGCTGGGTCCATGTTGTGGTCGCGTTCTTCTGTCATGATACGTTGTGTGGCAGGCAGGAGAAGGACCCAATAGCAAAACTCACAGACACGGGGATGAACTCAAAATCACAGCTTTAATGCTGGAATGGCAGAACATAGGAAATACAAAACTAAACTGGGAAAAGTAAACTAACATACGCAGAGAGACACAGGGAGATCCACACAACATGAGGGAGAACGCGACGCCGAACAGAGGAAGACGCAGACAGAAATACACAGAGGGTTAACGAGGAAAGTGGGAACACACGGGGAACACAGGTGACACAGATAACCATAACGAGACAGGGCGGGGTGAACTGAACATGACATGTAGAGGCAGAGGTTCCGACAGGAGGAGAGAGAGCACGGGGAAAACACCGACATAACGGGCTGGGGAAACATGAAACAACCACAAAGGGAGACGAGGGCTCATCAATACATAGAGGGCACACAGGGGGGAAGAGCCATGAAGGGAAAACACTTAGGGAACAACACGACAGGGCAACTCAGAAAACATGGCCTAAATAAGGAACAAAATACAAAAATGCATGAAAACTAAGAATACTGGGCCCACATGGCCCAGGACCATGACACTACAGAGGACTCGTGTTGTCATTATTTTTGTGTATGTCGTGTGAGCTGAGAGCTGTAACCAAAGGTAGTGAGCGCGTCGGCCTTTAACGTCGCGGCTGGTTGTGCGATCGTGTCGCCGCTGAACTCGTGAGAGTTTGTCTCAGGGATCTTTACATTTGAAGTCAGGTAAACAGGAGCAATCATCCAGTGAACTAACAGAACATTCAGGAGCATTTACTCTCATGAATGTCAGACAAACTGAGGTTTGTGTGTCAGTTAGATTCTTTAAGTCATTAAAGTGTCTCTGTTAGGAAAAGCATCTGTTTCCTCCACCTCTGCAGAACTGCGTGACCTGTAGCATCATTGCAGGAAGTATCCTGTGACAATGAGTGACTGCACATCATCATTATCAACACATAAACCTGTGGTCTGGACCTGCAGTTCTTATTTTTACTGTCTGGTTTTGTGTAAAGCAGCACTTCAGTAAGCACCTGTGAAGCACACAGTCATAGTCGAGTAATGAAGCGATCCATATGTGAAACATATTCCACGTCTACAGGATAGTGGAGGTTACATGGGTCAACCTGGCAAACTGTACCAGCACATGTGATCACACTGATAGCAGAACACAGGTATGTGAGTCTCTACGACGAGGTCAGAAACCAGTAACAAATGTTTCATGTGATTCGTTTTTCTCCAGTTTGTCTGCAGTGAACCTTAAATACTCACTGAACCAGCTGTTTCCTGATGTGGTGACGTGTGTCGGTGATGAAGCCAACACTCTGTCCAGTGTTGGGCAAGTTACTTGAAAACAGTAATCAGTAACTAATTACTGATTACTTCCCCCAAAAAGTAATCCTGTTACTTTACTGATTACTTATTTTCAAAAGTAATTAATTACTTAGTTACTTAGTTACTTTTTAAAAACACGATTTACAACCTGAGTAGGTGATAAAGCGATAGATCTTTCAGCCCAATTCTACTTTTTCTGCATAATCCATCATACAAAATGTAATCAAATGGAAAAGTCTCTTTTTTTAACTTGTTTTATTAGATTTAATCTTTTAACTTTATGCATCAAGCAAACATTTAATTATATGCACCATTCTCTGACTGGAAGAAATTAGTTTAACATTTAAACCTATTTTCTGCACATTCCAGCACATAAAATAAAATATTTTTTGTGTTTACACTCAGTCTTTCAAATAGATGCAAGTAAAACACAGCAGAAAATAAATAAAGTCAAAGACTCAGCGGTCCTGTTGCTCTATTTTCACCTGTAAAGCAGGAGTGGGGTAGGCGGAGGTTTACCCTGGTGCAGGTGTGCCGCGGTCAGTGGAAGAATCCGCGAGTTTCTCTGTGAGTTTTCCATTACGTCGTAGCTACTCGGTGCTTGTTGGAAGTTTAGGGGTTTTTTCGCTGTAAAAAGAAGTTTTCTTCCCACGCACAGCGGACACTAATGTTTTTGTCACTTTTTATGGAATCAAACTCAAAGTAAGGTCAGTACTTCCACGCTTTAAACGCTGCACGCTCATACTCTCTCTGCACTCGATATGTGATCCATTGTTGATCTGCACACAGCTGTTGTCACCAACGTCGCACTCGCTTACGTCACTGTCGTGAGACATTCTCGCAAAAAAATCACTGTTTTAGTAACGCAGTAACGCAGCGTTCCTACGGGAAAGTAACGGTAATCTAATTACTGTTTTTGCAATAGTAATCCCTTACTTTACTCGTTACTTCAAAAAAATAATGGGATTACGCGTTACTGGAGCGTTGTTCTCCTCTGTAACAAAGCAGTGATAAAGGAATAGATGCTGATTTTATTAACTTGTGTCTTTGTGCTGCTGGATTCAGTCTGAAGCAGGCAGCAGTGCTGAACCTACCAGTGTAAATGTGATGGTGGAAGCAGAGGCCAGCACTTGGCAGTGCTAAACACAATAAAAGACTCACAAGTTCCTGCTCAAAGGTCAGCTGCCTTCAGATCAATCATTAACCTGCAGCAGGTTGTGGCCTGATGTGTTTGTAAGAGTTTCACTTTCAGGAGGAGAAGATTTAAACGAGTCACACAAATGTGAACTACAAAGTCTGTGACACACAATTTATGCAAACTGCATGAAATCTGACCTGAAGAAATCCAGTCTTCTGCCTGTTGTGGTTGTGACAGCTGCTCGTAGGAGAGTTTGTTTGTAGGAGGTGGAGATGTTCTCAGATCAAGTGCGTAATCGTCTCTTTGTGTAGACGCTAAAAGCTGTGAGCCAAAACTCTCTGCTCTGAAACTCTTCACTCAGTCCTCACGCTGAGAGTTTAGAGGCTGAACTTCTTGTTCCTCCATAACACTTTTCATGAAACAGCAGAAATGAGCTTGTGTTTCTCAGCAGTGCGCACACAGAGAACCGATCCTCTCTGCTCAGTCTGAACAAATCAAAGTGAAACGTCAGTGAAAACACAGCTGCTGATCAAACTGTGTCAGATTAATGCCTCAATGTTTCACTGTGAGGTTAAAAAATACATAAAAATGATTTAAAGAAGTAGGAGGCAGATTTTCACAATAAGAGCACTTTGTTTTTAATTCAGTTAATGTCAAACTGTCATCAACACCTCTGTGTTGTCTCTGAGCAGATTCAGGCATTACTCAAATAATAAAGGCTTTTTTTCACTATTATACTTTTCATTAGTCTCCAGGTTGATGATTATAAACAGAATTATTAAAGTTTTTATCATTTCAGGCTGAAAATCAACATGAATTTGGTTCTAATCAAAGAAGCTGCTTTAATGTGTGTCATTAAAATCCTCACACAGACTTAAAAAGGCGACATTAACATTAAAATAAATGAAAGAAGCTTCAGCTGAGAGCTTCATGCAGTCATCAGCAGCAGCTCATAGCAGTCACAGCTCTTTATTATGCAGCTTTGCAGGAATTAAAGTGGCTGAAGTGTCAGAGTTTGTGTGAGAAGCTGCTTCATGGACAGCTGTACACACGTCTTTATTATTTCTTCATAAATCAAACACACAGGTTTGTCTGCAGATGATTTAAAGTGTGTCGTTGTGCAGTTAAAGCTGTTTGTGTGACGCCCTGACCTCCTGTGAATGAAACAGCCAATCAGATCCATCAGAGAGAGAGCAGGAAGTGTGTGTTTGTGACAGAACAAGGAAACAGTGATGATGATGAACATAAAGATCCTCTGATGTTTCCTGTTACAGTAACGCTTGTTCATCTGTTGCTCTCCTACACTTTCCTATAAATAAAGGAGAAAAAGTCCGTTTAGTTTCATTTCCTACAGCTCAGAGTTACACTTCACATTCCTGCTGTCACATCAAAAAGCTTCACTTTGGTCCAACATCTACATGTTAACATGAAACACAGACAGACTCAGAACATCTGGAACATCTGCACTTTGACCCAAACTGTTATAGCAGGATATTTTCTGCATATTTCTTATGTTGGACCTGTTTGAACTGTAAACGACCTGTAATCATCTGTAAATGGTGTGAGACACACTGAGGCCACCTACAGGGCAGCTGGGGAACAGCAGGGATCTGAAATCATATGAGACGTTAGTGAGTGAGAAGAACAAACGGACTTAAGATGGCTCGAAGTGATCAAAGTTGATCTAAAACAGAAGATAAATCCACTGATTCTTTGTAAAGTTCATCTGCTGCTCACATGAATCCATGAAAGATTTATTTCACTGAATGTTTCTTCAAAGCTCATTTCAACCTGTTGAAGTCATGAATGAAAGTGCAGACTGAGAGTGGATCACATGATGTTTGAGGTGTGTCATGTGACATGTTCAGTATTGTCACACATGTCTAGATTGTCCCTGATATCATAACTGCTCAAACACTGATGATTATATTTGAAGAATTATTCCTGATGGCAGCAAAGTTTGAATGGAGCTCTCTGTCTGTGCTGATTTGTCGCCCTCTGGAGGTCAAAGCACAAACCTACAGGGCAGCTGGGGAACAGCAGGGATCTGAAATCATACGAGATGTTAGTGAGAAGTTAGAACAAACGGACTTAAGATGGCTCGAAGTGATCAAAGTTGGTCTAAAACAGAAGATAAATCCAAAGCAGCATCAGATGAATGTTACCATTTCCAGTTACGGTGCCCTTCATCTAATATGGAAATGTGTTGGTTTTTTTTGCCGTGTTGTTGTTCTTCCTATTGTGTTTAGGCCAGAGATGCTCTTCAAACAGCGGACAGACATGACCACATTACAAGAACATGGTGTGAGTCCGATTTGATATTCCAGTCAACGCTGAGAGACCTTAACCAGGAAGTCAGAGGTCAGCTGATGCTGCGAGCAGGAAGTGAACCAAGGGAAAGGTCCACTCTACTCAATCTCAAAGAAAATATGCTGGTATTTGTTGATGTTGATGGTACAATAAAAATATATAATATAATAAATAATAAAATATCATGTGATGATGAGATGTGTTGTTGGTGTTTGTATTTTCTGTAAATGTCTTTTTTAATGTAAATGCTTTGTTCCAGACGGACAGGGAATCAGTTGCTGTACGATGACATCATCTTGATGTTGACGAGGAGGGCGAGAAAAACTAGTTTTGTCCTGCAGATGGCGATCTTGCACCGTGTTCAGAGAGCCGACACTTTGATGGTGCTGCTCTACTCAGCTTACTTTAGCCTGGGTTGGACTCTATATGAGCAGCTTCCACTCTGGTTTCACTCTTAAACACACTTGTTTGATTTCACTTGTAAAAGCTGAAGAATAAATATTTTATTACAAAATTATTTGTTGATGCATTTTTTTAGGGTCAAATATCTTGTTTGATTTGAGGAATGAACTGTTAGGGTGGAAAAAGTGAATCAGGTTAAAATAGTGGTGCTTTATATCAGTGAAGATGTATAATGTAATTTAAAATGTTGATGATGGGTTGTAGTGGGCTTGTACTTACAAAACTGCCTCATTTTATTGGAACGATCCACAGTTGCATCCATTCACGGATGACATCTGACATCATTTGACATCTGGTCTGAACACGTTTGTACACAAGATGCCTCAGTTCTGGATGTTCCCACAGACTCCTCTGTGCACCTAAAGAAAAGGTCAAAGGTCAGCAGCACATGTAGTTGGGACAATTCTTCAGTCGCACAAACTACACAATCATTTTCCTCCAATGACGACTTTTCACTTGCAGAAATGGTCCTGTGTGATTTCCAGGCTGTGATATAAAAACTAGTTCCTAATGGCAGCGACTCACTCAGTAAACATGTGTTTCCTTCACCAACCTCACACACAGATCCAATAAGATCAGGAAGTGGGCAGTATAGTACAATATGTGTTATTCTGTGCTGCACTGCCCAAACTAAAGATCTGCTGAAGTGTTGGAAATGATCCAGATGTTTATTTTGGACGATACAGCAGAAGATCAGACATGAAAGTGGAGATAACACAGAAGACCTGCAGCAAAGGTCAGAGGTCAGACTGGGCCCTGGATTCAACAATGAGCCAATGATCATCAAGCAGTGACTAAAGCAGAGCCCTGACGTTCTGACATTCATCACACAGTCAGAACAAATGTCTGCTGATGACTTCATCTCATGAAACGACTGATAGATGTCAGTTCATTGATCAGCTGAGCTGCTGATCTTCATCGTCACAGAAACATTCAGCTTGTTTCAATCAGTAAATAACTCCCACTACTCCCAGTTTGAACTGTTCCCACTCAAAATGCTGTGAGAACAATGATCATTGTAGAACTTCACAAACATCACGTGTTGTTTTCCACATGTAAGATCAGCAAACACACAGAAACTTCCTGTTGCCACACACGGCCTCTAAAATCTCTTCCACGCTTTCTGTCTGAAGTCCACTCTCTGTGTCGGATCCACAGGAAACAACAAGATCTTATTAACATGGTTTTCAATGTGTCTCCTTCCAAAAAGTCCAACCAATGAACAAATGTGTGTATTTGTGGAGGCCGAACAAAAGCATGACACATTTCTCTGTTTCTATAAACTGGAGTCAAACACAAACATGAAGAGTTTCACTGACAGACTCCAAAATGCCCCCACAGTGGATCAAAGGGAAATCCTACAGTGTGGCCAGAGACTCTTAATGGCTCCAACATCAACACATCCACAATGTTGGATCCAGTTGTGCCTCACAGAGTTACTAAGACACACCCTCTGCCAGCATCACAACAGCTCCACCTGCTTCACCTGCCTCCTCAGCATCTGTACACCTGAAGAGAAAAGAAAGGCTCCAACAGCTCAAATCTACAAAGGATTCATGAAGTTTCATCCAACAATAACATGTTTGCCTTCCACAGTGTGCTGTTAGACACCACTGTACCTCTGCCATTTCAAAAAGAGCAGCTTGGGAACATTTTGGCTCCAAACACTTTGTGTTTAAGTTCTTTGTTTTCTTTGTGAAGCCGACAACATCTGGAGCTTTGTGACTCATAGAAACATCATTTTGTTCTTTAGATGACAGCAGATTGGGACTGAATAATCAATCACTATCAAACCAATAAAGACAAACATGCTGATTTTACAGGAACTTTGTTGGAGAAGCTGCAAAGACATGAAACTGGTGGAGATCCCAAACCAGTTGATAGTGCTGGTTATTCCAAATAAAGCTGTTTCCCTTTGAGATGAAATGACTTTGTGTCCTGATATATAATAAAGATGTTGTTGTTTTTGAGCCCCTGTATTAAAAGTAGTTTAAAGTCAGCTTGAGTTTGATGTCTTTATGTCAAAGCTGCTCATGATGTTGAGCTGCTGATGGAATAAAAACAATATAAAAGCATGTAGTCCAGACTTAAATGTAGCCTGTTGTTAGCTGAGGTCCACACACAGTGTTTGACAGTGTAAAGTGTGTGAAAGGGCTGCTGGTGGAGCTCACTAGGATGAGCAGGTGACCACGAGGTGGAGAGCAGCTGGCCTGGCTTTGACCCGGGCCACGCCCCCTTTCTCTCTGCTTTGCTGTCACTTATCTTCACTGCTCTGTCCAATAAAGCTGAAAAAGGCCCCGAATCAAAGAAATCTGCTGCAGCCTCTGAAACGTCTTCTGTTTCCTTCCCGACGGCTTTTTCACCGTCAGCCCATCAGACAGTCCAGCAGCATTTATGATGATGTCATGATGTTGAAGAGGCTGCTACGGTGGCCTCCCATGACCCCCAGCCTCATCACAGCTGAGATGCAGACATTTGAAAACATTCAGCAGACAACTGAATAACAGTCCAACACAACAGTCTGTGTGCAGACACACACTGACCTTTCATAGAGTCAAACACAGCTGGTTGAGTCATTTCTCTGTGAGTCTAAAGTGAATCTAGTATTTGAAAGTCCACTTCCTGTATTTGTTGTTGAAGACTTCTTCAGCTTCTTCTCAAGGACATCAGCTGCTTGTTTGGCAGCAGAGGCAGTTAAGAAGCTTCCTGAAAAACACTGAACAGTGAGTTCACTGTGGCATATGACAGATTCAGCTTTCTGTGTGCAAATGTGTCTGTGTCGACCTTTCAAATGCTGTTGAATCCAAAACATCAGCGGCTCCTCGGCTGCTCACTTCATGCACTTCTGTCTGTGTGACAGTCCAATGACATCACAGCTGTTTCCAGCCCCAGTGTCTCAGGACTGGACACCTTTAAACATGTCGAGGATCAAACAGCGTCCAGCTAAACACACATGAAACTATCAGAGCTGACAATCATTCCAATAACATCTAATGGTTCATGTATGTAGACACAGGACTACAAGGAAATGGCTCTCAGCATCTGGCTGTGGGAACACATGAGTCCCTGTTTGTGTTCAGATTGTGTGCATGTTTTAGACGTGTGTCACATGTAGAAACACAACAATCCCACAATGACACACAGATGTGTTTGACACAGCTGTGCAGCTGTAAGTTGTTTCTAATGATTCATTGAAGCTCTTCTAACATTCTGGAGACGATCAGTACATGAATCTGTTCAACACGACAACAATTTGACTTCAGTGTGAACGTTTGCATTAAATAACCTTCTTCATCCAGCTGACAGCATCTTCATCCTATGATGTGAACAGTTCCTCCTGTTGATGACAAACCTCTGACAGGATCTGCTTGAGGAGCTTTTTCATGTGCAGCTCTCTGAGCTCAGGGCTGAGCTGCTGTTTCATCTTTAAGAGCTGCTGCCTCCTCGCCGGACTTGTTCTCCTCTTCTTCTCCTAATGACACCATTTCTGCTTCATATTAAATTCAATAAAGATGCTGACATGTATCTGTAGCAACAACATCATTGAATCTAGAACAACTGGAGCCAAACCAGTGGCTCTGCTGGGATCACTGGTGAGCCAACACTTCCTTGTTGATGCAGATTTCAGGGCTTCCTTTTGCTCCTCCGTTATAACTGTTCTCTCTTCTCAACACATGATGACACAAAGGAATCAGCAGTGACAAAGATGATGCTGAAGAGAAGCACACACTTCACACATATAACAGACCAGTGCAGTTACACACACCTCTGCTCGACATCAGGCCTCAAACAAAGACACAAAACACTAACTTGACTCTAAACAGAAGAAACGAGCAGCTGTTTCTGTTCTGTGCTTATTTATATTTGACACACATGCTTCTCTTTGTGCAAACACACATGGCACTATAAGGGTAACCTCGCACACAATGATTGGACAGCACAGTGATGATGCTGGGAGATCCTATACGCAGCAACACAGAAACACTGAGAACTTTAAACACTGATGGAAAGTGTTATAAATGACTTGTTGGCCTCTGATCTGTCACAAACAGCTGAAACGTGTCTCTCATGAGTCACATGAAGGTTTTTGACAGAAAGGACAAAAAGTAGCTGCAGTCAGTTTGTGTCATTTTTATATTTATTCATCTGGGAGAAAAATCTGAGGGACATTAAAATGTGTTTTCAACAGAGACAAGAACATGAATATAACAGAACAGGTAAATGAACATGTTTCAAGTAAACAGCTGGACTGATCAGGTCCAAACACAGAGTGATAAACTTGTCAAACAGCTGTCATATCTTTATATAGAAGCTCTTTATAAATGCTGCTCACTGCAGTCTGTTTACTAATAATGTCAAAGTGTTAGAAACACAGAAACATCAGAATGGTCTTTGTTCACAGAAACCTGTCTGGGATCCTTTGTTGTTCTTTTGATGCAGAGTTACATTATAAATATAAAGAGTTATTTCAGAGTCTCATCAGTTTTCCTGCATGTCTTTATTTAACACATCAGCAGGGCTGAAGCTCTCATGTTAAACACACACTGATCTATGGACACGTTCATGTGTTTCTAACAGAACCAGGCTGTTATCAGCCTGCACTAACATTATGTCACACACACTGAATGTAACAGTGACAGTTTACATCATCACACAATCAGCTGTGATTGTTTCACTGTCATCAAACGAGTCAACAGGAAGTAGAATCAATAGAAACCAATCATTTCCTGACAGCATGTCTGATGGAAATAAGTGCAGATTATGTATGAAGTCTAACTGCACACAGTAACTGTGTTACAATAAGGACTTAACAGCGCCCTCTGCTGGAGTGTTTCAGTACTGCGTTAACTAGAATACACCACCTCCTCCTCACACCACCTGCTACAGCTCTACTCTTCTATGACTACAGTCATCCACAGCACTGATGTGAGGTCACATGGTTCATATGTAAGGAGCACAGCTGACCTCAGGTCAGTTTAATGACTGTGAGCAGCAGCTGTGTTATTGTCACTGTGACAGGGAGACACTCTCAGACACAGCGCTCATGTCAGCTTGTTCTCATGCAGGAGGATCAGGAGCTCCATGTTTGTCTTTCTGTTTGAATCATGATGTGTTTGTGCCATCAGAGTCTGTCATGAGTACTCAGGGTTTCACAGCAGCTCTTCTGGATGCTGACGAGGACTCCAACCTCATGTTTCACCTCTCTGAGCTTCTGATGTCTGTGAACACTCGTGTTTCTTCTCTGGGCTCATCTGGACAAAAACACCTTTCTGTGTTTGGCTGCAGCCTCATTCTGACTGACAGGAAGTGTGTTATCCATGAGCTGCACTTCTGTGAGGAAGTTTCCTGCTGTGTTTCCTGTCTGTGGACAAACACGAGTGTTCCAGCTGAGGACTTGGTTCCTTCCACCTGTCCATACAGGACATCACGCTGTCTGCAGCTCTGTAAATGCAGCTCCAGGTCCTTCCACGTGCTGCTCTGTATTTGTGCAGTTTGTAGTGTGTCCTGGGAAACGTAGCACACATGGTGTTCTTCTGCTGTTTCCTCCTTTCACTGAGTGTGAAACACTGACGCTGTGCTGTTGTTCACAGAGGGGAGCTGATTCTAGCTGCAGCTGGACTCTGTCATCTAACTGAATGTGTTGGTGCTGATCACGGGGCTCTGAGGGGGGAGCAGCAGGAGGACTCTGGATGCTGACGTCAGTGTATCTGTGGAAGCTCCCACAGCGTGTCTGTCATTCAATATTGTGCTGTATATTGTATCTATGCAAAGATGAACAGACTGTGTGTTCACTGGTCTCTGTGCTGCAGCTCTGATGTCATCATCACTCCCTCCTCCACCCTCAGCAGTCCCAGCATGCTGCTGTGGTGCACCCCACCCTCACTCTACACCTGAGCCACAGACCACACCCTCCACCTCAATATACACCACAGTTTTCTCTGCTGTGGAAATGAGATCAGGAGGAAATCATCATTATTATTATTTAATAAACGCTCACATTAATGTGGGCTTATTTGTTTCATATTAGAAACATTAGTTGAGTGTTTTTAGTATAAAATGGTCAAAGTCCCTCTTTTTGCTCCTCCCCTCACCTGTGGATGGGCGGTGCTGTTACCGTGGTGACAGCTTGGATGTGTTTCAGTCCTGCCTGGTTATCACTGCAGGAATCTTTCACATTTATTACAGGTAATAACTCTGATTTTTCTGTGTATTATGAACCAAATGTAACCTGATACACACAGAGATGGATGAGCAGAGGTTTTTTTTGCAGTTTATGTAGTTACTATGGACTTAATGCATACATATTATTAAAATTAGGGCTATAACAGTTGTATTGATGTATAGCAACTTGAAATGCTCCCACAAATGGCTCCACAGCATGTAAAAATATAACAAAAGCTCTGGCGGACTTGGTTCTGTGGTCAGTCTTAAAGGGTGAAGTTCAACTCTGTAATCTTCACTGTGTCACAGAGTTCAGTGAGTCCCGTTATTCACAGTATCAATCAGATCATCAGAGAACAGCTGATCAGCAATCAGTGGTGCCAACAGCGCCTCCTGTGGTGAGAGGATGCAATAATGCAATGTAGCATTTTTCCACTCAACACTTGCAGTCATGGAAACTGTCTGTTGGATCTGTGTGACGTTGCTTTCTTGGTTAGAGTTCCTCACAAATGTCCAGATGATTCTTCTAATGAGGCGTCGACCATGTTTGCAGCTCTTTGGAAGAAAACGTCGCCCTTTGCCATCCTTACTTTTCTTTGACTTCTTCAAATGCAGCTGAACTCCAGCTGGTATTTTCTTGGACTTTGCAGCTGTCTCTGGTCATCAGTTCATTCCTGCAAACCTCTGAAGCTGAACAACAATGATGCTGCATTGCTGGCTGATCCCAAAAGGTTGATTCTGTTCATCTGGACGTTTTCAGAAACGTTTGCTCACTGATCAGGTGACTTCTTCAGTCTCAGCTGACTGCAGCTTTACAAGCTTACAAACAGCACATTTGCACAATGACTGAAAGCAGCAGCACCTGATATATATGATACTAATATAATACATATACATATATAATCCATACTAATGATGAAGGAACTGAGCTCACAGTCCATTGTTCATTCAGTGAACTACTCAGTTTATTTTGGGCCTCAGAAATGCTCACTCTGTTTGTACATCACTGTCAGCAATAGACTCATTCTGCTGTGTGGACAGGAACACATGTGACATCACTTCCTGTTTGTTTGTGACTGAAGAGGAAGAAGTTTACAAGGAATCATTTAGAAGAGTTTCAAACATCAACTGATTGAATCCATGAATCTGAAAACGTGTTTGTGAGTGAAAGAGACAGACATGTACAGACTGAACTATCTGTTCAACAGTCAGAGTGTTTCTGTAACAGGAGACACTCTTTACACTCCACTCAGCACAGGGACACTGAGGCACCAGGAGACAAGAACATAAACCCAGGATAAAGAGTTTGAGTGAATGTGGTGTTGAAGGTGTGGAGGTGGATCAGAGTGTCAGAGGAGACTCTGTAGAAGGACAGAGTGCCAGCAGGACAGTCCACATACA